>NC_057806.1:109288800-109588800 GCF_018294505.1 Triticum aestivum
AGTCCGCTCAACAGTTCAAAGCTGCCGCGTCGAGAGTGGTGGGGTAGCCTTCCGCACCTGGCAACGCTCCTGACTCTGACTCGAGTCAAACTGGAAAGTTCAGACGGCCGCGCTAAGGGCGGTAAGGTGGTTTGCCCGGCAGCAAGCACACCCGGTAGGCCAATGGGGATCTGTCCCCATGACGCCGCCCTGGGTTTACGCGTCGGCAAGCCTACCTTGTTGCGTAGGGTGGACATACAAGGAAAAATCGAACAGGAAAATAACATGCATGATACTAAAAAGTGATGCAGAGTTATATTACATCAAATTGTTGCTGCGATTCTAACTAGAGATAGCAATTGTCTTGGTTGTGAACCTGCAGCGGCGGTAAAAAAGAACGGGATGCCTAATCCCGGTGCAGGCCCTCCACCCTCTGAATTCCGCCGACTCGGCTGATGATGGGCTCGATGCGCTCCCTGAGAGGCACAAGGTCGGTTCCCTCCGGTAAGCTCTCCAAAGCAGTGTCGAAGTCGAGGTCGGGGTACCAGTGCGCCACCTTGGTGAGAACCTTGGTCATGGCACCCTGGCAAAACCTCCGGGACTCGTCGGCCGGTGAGGCCGCCCGGTTGGCGTGGAGCCGCTCCAGAGTGCCGACGACCTTCTCGAAGAACATGGTCAGGCTGCAATTGGTGCTCACGCCCTGCTCCGGGACATACCTCACATCCGGCATCCCCATGATGGCCAGCTACGCGGCGGCCTAGTTGGCGACGGTGGCAAGGCGATTGAGCCAACGGTTCTTGCCCTCCATGTGGTCCACGAAGTTGAGGCCCTCGTTCTTCCGCAACAGCTCCTCGACCTCTAGCTCCTTGGCCAGGGTACCCTCTCGGGTCGTGGCCTCCGACAACACCTTCCCAAGACCCTCCAGCTTCAGCTTGAGGTCTTTGATGGAGTTGTTGGCCTCGGAGAGCTCCCCAGCCTTGCTAACGACCGCGCCCTGCGCCTCTGTCAGGGCACTGTTGAGCGTCTCGTTCTCCTGGGACAGCTTCAGGGCCTGCCCCTTCAGCCTGTCATGCTCTACCTCCAGCTCCTCCACCTTGCCGGCGTGAACCTGGGCCTGGGCATTGAGTGCCTCCTTGTGCCTCTGCTCCAGCTCGCTGGTCCGCTGGAAGACAAGCTTCTCCACCTCTGCATCCTTGCCGCGAAGCATGGCGGTGAGCTTCTCCTCGTGTGCAGCGAGGTCCTCCTCCTGGGAGTTCAGCACGGCCTCGCACTGGGTCCGAGAGGCTTCGATGGCCTTGGCCAAGTTCTTTGCCGCCTCCTGAGCTTTCTCGACATCGGCGAGCTTAATGGTGAGCTCCACGTCGCGCCTGGCCTGCTCACCCTGGGCCGCCTTGAGCTCCTTGTGGGCCTCGCAGAACCAGTCCTGCGCCTCGGCAACATGCTCCTGGAGGTCCGCCTCCGCCTTCTCCACCACCGCCGTCCTGGACTTAGCCTTGTCCAGGCGGGCGCGGTGGAGCGCATGTAGCTTCCGGAATCTGGCGCCCATGGTGTGGAGGAGCCGCTCTTCCTGCGAGTCGTCGCCGCCAACGATTGGCTCGTCGACGACTTCAAACCCGGCAGTGGCAAGCACCTCGTCGTCGAACACCTCTCCCTCAACGGGTGTCCTAGTGCTCGACGCGCCTGGAAGGTGGACAAACAAATCGTCACCCACCCTCAGGTACTTGCCGGAGCTGGACGCAGCAGAGGAGGAAGGCTGGTCACCAGCCTCCACCACCTCCTCCTCCTCCTCGGCAACGGTCCCACCGGCTTCCCCGGCAGGCCCCTTGCCAGCCTCCTCAGTGGCAGCCTTGTCAGCCTTCCTGGTGGGCCCCTCGGTGGCGTGCTCGGCAGCGTCCTTGGCGGCCTCCTCGGCGGCGATCCTCTCGGCGTTCGCCTCGGCGACGCCCTCAATGACGACGTCCACGTCCTCTGGTTTCACCGAGAAGGAATCTGGGCGCCGAAGAAGGAGGTGAGGCAAGGCCAGGACCCAAATAAAAGAGAAGGGGGTGAAGCAGGGACGAACGACAAATGACTTACCCATGCTAGTACCCGGCTGGGAAACGGAAGCCCCCTTCCCGCCAACATTTAGCGTCAAGGCAAAGCCGCCGGCACCCAAGTCCTCCTCCTCCTCCTCCATGTGCGTGGGCCTGGTGCCTGGCGCCCTTGCCGGGGACGTCCCCCGGGGCGGCGTGGTCGATGGGGGCGGCGTGCTGGGAGTAGCCCTCTATGGCTCCTCCTGCTGCTGCTCTCCTCCTACGTACCTGACAAGGTCAGCACCAAGGTGTCGTGCCCCTGACACATGTCGACGGGAGAAGAGTGATGAACTTACGCTGGGGGCTCTACCGGGGGCTGCTATCCGGGCTGCTCAACACCACCAATGGCGCCCCCAAAGTACCAGCTGGGGGCTGGCCACCCACCGAGACCTTGGCCCTCTTTGCTCTCTAGGCCAGCGTCTCCCCGTCCCACGCATGCTGCCCACGTCACGCACACCCCCCACGCTGCGCCACACGCGCGAGTCATGGGAGGCAGAGCGCGCGAAGAATCTTACCACGGTAAAAACCACCGCACCTACCAGCGCACCGTTTTGGGCCTGGCCCAACAACGCGTTGCGCTTATGTGTGGCCCATGCCCGAGGGCTCCTATCGGTGTACAAAAATAGGGGCGCATCTTTGTACCCCTTTTCCTGTGCACGGGCAGTCAGAGCCGTGCCCGCGTCCACACCAAGCAGAACGAGGGAGGTGAGCCAAGGTAAGATCGAAGCCCAAGACAATCAAAGCAATGCCAACACCAAGACCACAAAGAGCAGTGGGACGAAGCAAGTTCCCTCGGCAAGACCCTTGCCGGGTGGCCTCAGTGGCCCCGGCAAGACTCTCGCCGGGACAGCTCGCCCCGCACCAACAGAGGGAGCCACCCTTGAGCCCACGGCCCCAAGTGCCATCATCAACGTGGGGCCAAGGCTCGGGAAGGCACCCCTGTGGTGGCATGCGGATCTTTGTGAGGACATATTCAAGATCAGATTAGAAGACGATGATTCCCGGCAAGATCCTTGGCAAGGAAGGCCACCAGACTCCCGGCAAGATCCTTGGGACGACAACATGCCACGGCGAGAACCTTGCCGGGCCACCTGGTAAGGCCCTCGCCAAAGACACCGACAAGGCCACCACCAAGCCCACATCAACTAAGCTTCCGCCGCCATTCACATGCAACTGCCAGCCCAACCAACTGGGCAGGCACCTGTGTCGCAACATGCAGCTCCCAGGCCAACTCATCACGCGCCTGCGTGGTGGCATGCAGATCTTCATGAAGGCTCCACCACTGCGTCAACTCAGCTGCCTGCCTGTCTACATGGCAGCACACGCATCCCTGGCCGAGGAGCGTGTCGAAGCGAGAAGGAGCGGTGATAGACGGGACGTGCCTCGCCCCCGTCCCCGATAAAGCAAAAGGACACCTAAGCAATGCATTAAATGCACCTTGTCCTATAATACGAGGGATAACCTCGTGCCACTGTAGACCTTTCCACCTCCTGTGTGTCACTGTGGCGACCCCTTTTTCCTATAAAAGGAGGCCCGAGGCGACGAGGAGAGGGATTCGGTTCTTTGGAACCACACGCTGACCACAGCTAGTTCGGGAGCTCAAGAACTCTCAGAAATACACCCACCAAAGCAGGACTAGGGTTTTAAGCATCCTCATGCCTCGAACCTAGGTAAACGATCCTTGTGTTATCTACTAGCCCTGCTCTCCTTGCAATCCTGCGCCCCGGCAACCATAGTAGGGATTCTTGTGATCCCATAGGTGTCGTTCCACACCGACACCCTGCGACATCATTCATGATTCACCTCGAGTGCGCATGTACGAAGATAAAGAAAACGAGCTTGATCGGCAGGACAGTTTGGAAGCCCTGGAGGAGAAGCGTGACGTGGCAAAAGCCCGCTCCGCATTCTATCAGCAATAGGCTCGGCGGTATCAAAGCAGAGAAGTACGGGCCAAAACTTATAACGTTGGCGAAATCGTTCTGCGCTTACCGGAGAAGAAAAAGGACAAGCTCAAGCCCAAATGGGAAGGTCCCTTTGTTATTGACATAGTTCTGACCGGTGGAGCGTACCGTCTGCAGGATGCATCAGACAATCGACTCGAGCCAAACCCATGGAACGCAGCCAGACTCTGAAGGTTCTACGCCTAGCGCCGTTCTCTGTGTTCGTCTCCTTACCTCCGTCAATATTTTTATATATATCCATTATCTGTCTTTTCTTTCTTTCTTTCTTCCCTTTTTCTTCACGACCTTAAAAGGTTAAAATGTGTCTTGACTACACAATCGTGACACGCTAGGCGTGCTCATTATACTCGGGGGCTTCTTCTATAGAAGCTTAACATAACTATGTTCCGGGCTCTATGCCCTCCGCACATGTGTTACTTTTCCACATGTACCTTTTCTTCGCCATTATATGCATATATATGACTTAAGTTTTGGCCAAGCTGGGTTGCCCGGCTCTTGTGTTTATGCCCTATGTTCCTGTTAATTTGGCTAGGGCATAAGGGGAGCACCTCTGTGATTGTTATTGCCGGGTCAACCGGATGTGTACCTCAGACCGGGTGAGCCGAAAGCTAGCGTTCTTAAGGGAATATTCGGTCGGTGAACAAAAGATGACTTTTATTTATTATGTTACATGCCCCCATATGTTTATATCCCACGTCTCTTCTCACAGTCCGGACATGCACATTAATGCATGCGTACCCAGGGAAAGGAACCCTTAACGGAACTATTCTCCCTGGAAGATGTTTCTTACTATCCATGTAATATAACATAGCTAGTTGGGTACTTGTCCGTTCAAGCACTTATGACCCCTACGCTTGGTTTCCACGTGTACCCCGGTTTTTACATAACTGAGCAGGTATTCGGATACACTCCGGACTGTCGGGTCTGGAGGTTGAAGCGAAAAGGTCTGCCATGACAAATGGTTTACAATCCGGCTAGGGACAATACATGTCATTTGAAGTACACAGTCACTTAGACTGACTAAATTCTTCTTCTATACCATCCAATAGGTTGTCTAGCCTGCAATCCTGTTGGGAATACTTTGCGGCTAATTTCACCGGGTCATACACCAAACTGACGGGGATCTCTTTCCCATCAGACCCCACAGGCCCGACCTCGGCCATGTGGTTCAGGTCAGCCTTGGTATATCACGTCTTCACCATGGCCGAGGCTTCCCTTGCACCTTGTCGGCAGGTCGATATCTTCCATAATCGGAAGCATCGCGGCGCTCCCTTGAGCATCTCTACAGGCTCCCCCATGCCTCCTGGTAGGGAGGCGGATGGCCACAAGGCTTGGGCAATGCCATGTGCCGGTGTCAAAACCGGCGGATCTCGGGTAGGGGTCCCAAACTATGCGTCTAAGGCGGATGGTAATAGGAGGCAGGGAACATGATGTTTTACCCAGGTTCGGGCCATCTCGATGGAGGTAAAACCCTACGTCCTGCTTGATTAATATTGATGATATGGGTAGTACAAGAGAGGATCTACCACGAGATCAGAGAGGCTAAACCCTAGAAGCTAGCCTATGGTATGATTGTATGTTGTCCTATGGACTAAAACCCTCCGTCTTATATAGACACCGGAGAGGGCTAGGGTTACACAAAGTCGGTTACAAAGGAGGAGATATACATATCCATATTTCCTAGATTGCCTTCCACGCCAAGTAGAGTCCCATCTGGACACGAGACGAAGTCTTTATTCTTGTATCTTCATAGTCCAATAGTCCGGCCAAAGGATATAGTCCGGCTGTCCGGAGACCCCCTAATCCAGGACTCCCTCAATAGCCCCCGAACCAGGCTTCAATGACGATGAGTCCGGCGCGCAGTGTTGTCTTCGGCATTGCAAGGCGGGTTCTTCTCCAACTTTCAAGTGTTCGTAAGCAGTGTCCAGCTCCATAAATGTTGAACCTCTTGGCTTCTGTGCCCAATAAGGGTTATCTCCCACGCGTCGAATGAATACGAGGCGCCAGGGTGTTTTTACATTCGCCCCCCTAGCCAGATAAATAATTGTCTATTAAAGGGATGGGGATTCTTAGATCCAATCCATATCATCCTCCCCCAGCGAGAATTCATTAGAGCGTGCTTTGGAAAGATCCATTCTAGCATGGCCGACCTCCGCAGCTCCTCCTCCCGCCCCCGTAGCCCTAAGCCCGGTGATTGGGAGAGGTTTTCAGTCCCGCACAGTCGATTAATCGAGCTGCAGACTACGTGATTTCACCCTTCGGCGTACATGGTGCCCGTTCGAGCCGGGATCGCCACCTACAATGGCAGGGAGCAAGCGGAGAACTTTCCTTGCCCATCCATGGGGGAACGGGTTTGCCTTGTTCCTTACTTACTAAGGGGACTCGGATTTCCAATCCATCCGTTCCTCCGCGGGCTCCTGGAGTTCTACTGCCTCCAACTACACAATCTCATCCCTGCCTCCATCCTACACATCGTCGACCATGTTGCTCTCTACGAGTTGTTCCTGGGCTGCGAGGCTCACTACGAGCTGTGGAAAAGGCTATTTTGCCTTGTCCCCCACACACAGAGGGAATCACTTTATCAAGTGGGCGGAGCCGAAATATGGCGCATCGCCGATACCGGATACCTGTCTGGTACCTCGAAGAAGCCGTCCGAAGACTAGCCGGAATGGTTTTATATGGAGGATGTCCCTCTTCCGGACCTTGTTCGGCGGGGTCTACCCGAGTTCAACAATGCTCCTCTAAAGAAGCACCGAAGTTGGCGCCCATGGAGCCCCCAGGCGGAAGACAATGGAGAAGTCCTCTATCTGATGAACCGGATCAAAGCACTAGCTCGATCCGGATTGACAATAATCGAAGTTATGTCAATTTGCATAATGCGGGGAGTGCAGCCACTCCAATATTGTGGGCACCCCTTGTGGTGTTATAACGGGGCGGATGACGCCACCCACTGCGGGCGTAAGGGTTCGGACAATGCTTCCGCTCTAGCGAAGATTCTGTCCGAACTGTTCAAGGGCGAGGAAGAGGAGTTCACTTGCATCAAGCCACGGGATGGATTCTCTATGTACAATCCTCCAAGCTGGGTAAGTTATATTTCCCTGCTCCCATTTTTCCCGCATTCTTAGTCGTAAGTATTCACCTTGCCACCTTGTTGCAGGAACTGCGAAAAGCCATAAAGGAGGCCAGCAGCCCTTCTCCACAATGAGAGGACCCTGACCGGGCCATCGACTCCGGACTCGAAGAAAATCCGGTTATCTCCATGGAACTGATAGACCAGCAGTTCTATCAGTTAAGCTGCGATGATGCGCCGGTGGCCATTACGGCCGACTATCTCGGACTGCTCCCTGCATCGCAGGTAAGAAAAATCAAAACGTCCCAACTCCAAAACTAGGATACCCTTTTAGGCTCTTCACCCACCATATATACATGGCATCTTTTACAGGGAAGGCATTCGGGAAGCACTGCCGAACCCACGGCAACTCGTCAACAAGAGGTGCCGAGGCCGGGTAGGCCAAAAAGGAAGGCGGTCAGGACGGAGACGCCGATGCAAAGGTATAGGAAAAACCCTGCTCCGTGGTTGTCGTCTTTCTAAAAATGTAATGACACCCACGTTTCTTTAATAGAAAGAACGCTCGCCGGAACATGTTTGGCGATGCTGCCAATGAAGCTTCCACGAGTCGAGTGCCAGGACCGGACATAGAGGCGGACGACAATATGGGGCAGGCGCCGGATAATCCCCCGACAGAGGATGCGGATAGATTGTCCGCTACAAACTCAAAAGTGGAAAGCGCCATGAATCATAGGCGCCGCCGGGCCGTACTCCGCAATGCTTGTTTCTCACCAGAGGCGTTCGACGCCTTCAATTCTGGAGAGGCATACCTCCGTGCTGCTCAAGATGGTCTAGCCAGAGCCACGGATCAGTATGTAAAGGATGTACGGGTGAGTAAATCTGACGATTTATATGTATCAGTAGCCCCTGAGACTTGAAACAGTTAGCAGAACTGATTTAAGCATCATCTATAACGTGCAGGTTCTTACAGAGAAGAATACTAGGCTGTCCCAGGAGCTGGAGCAATGCAAGACCCAACTGGGGGCCGCTCTTGGCGCATTGCAGGAACAGAAAAAGGCTCTCGCTGGTAACATTTACTTTAAAGAATGGTGGTTACCATATAGTGTGTGGCGTGTCTGCAGATCTAACAATTGATTTTGCAGATGAGTCCGGAGAAAGTCCAGGGGACCAGCATGTTATGTGATAGCTAGAGGCTGGCAAACGCGTGCTGAGTAAGGTTGTGCTGGAGAAAAACAGTCTCCAAGATGCCAATGTTAAGGTGAATGTTGAACTAAAAGACGTTCGGTGCCAGCTTGCGGACTCCAAGAAGGAGAATAAGTGGCTTCGGCCCCGCATTTTTAGTAAGTGCTTGAACGAATCCTACCAAAGGAGTTCGGCAAAGAAGTCGACTAACAGCGTTATGTCTGTAGGTATGCTGACGGGTTGTCCCACGGAGGAAATGCCCGGGTCTGTGGGTGATCTTCTGTCCGAGCTGTCACATCTGCACGAACAAGTTCGGCAGGTGATGCAAGGTGTTGCCCAGGCTTTGTGGCCATATGTCTCCTTGCCATAGGGTGTTGTAGAGCTTACGGAGAAGCTGAAGGGAAAATGGCGGCGCCTCCGATTATGGAAGATATCGGCCTGCCGACAGGGTGCCAGAGAGGCCTGGGCCATGGTGAAGACTCGGTATACCAAGGCAGACCCAAATCACATGGCCGAGGTCGGACCTATGGGGCCCGACGGAAAAGAGATCCCCGTTAGTTTAGTTTATGGGCAAGTAGAATTAGCCGCAAAGTATTCCCAACAGGATTGTAAGCTAGACCGCCTGTTGGATGGTATAGAAGAGGAGTTTAGTCAGTCTGCATGATTATGTAATTAAAGTGACATGTATAATGCCTTCTAGCCGGATTGTAGATCATTTGTCGTTGCGGACCTTTTCGCTTCAACCTCCGGGCCCGATAGTCTGGAGTGAATCCGAATACCCGCTCAGTTATATAAGAACTGGGGTATGCGTGGAGACCAGGCGTAGGGGTCATTAGTGCTTTATCAGACAAGTGCCCAACTAGTTATGTTATATTACATGGGTAGTAAGAAACATCTACCAGGGAGAATAGTTCCGTTAAGGGTTCCTTTCCCTGGGTAAGCATGCCCTAAAGTGCATGTCCGGACTGCGATAAGAAACGCAAAAAAAACATCTGGGGGCAGATATGGATAATAAATAAAAGTCATCTTTTGTTCACCGACCGAATATTCCCTTAAGAACGCTAGCTTTCAGCTTCACCCAGTCTGAGGTACACATCCGACTGACCCGGCAGTAACAATCGCAGAGGTGCTCCCCTTATGCCCTAGCCGAATTAACGGGAACGTAGGGCATAAATACAAGAGCCAGGCAACCCAGATTGGCCAAAACTTAAGTCATATCGATGCATATAATGGTGAAAAAAGGTACATGCGGAAGTATAACACATGTGTTGGGCGTGAGGCCCAGGTAAATAATTTAAGCTTCTGTGAAAGAAGGCCCCAGGTATGGATGGTGCGGCTAGCGCATCTGTAATGTACAAGTGAGGCGCAAGGTGACCCTTGAAGGCCTAGCGAAATGATAAGAGAAAGAAAGAAAGGGAAACAAGACAGATGATGCATATGCAGAAAATGGACAAAGGGAGGTGACTAACATAGAGTTCGGTGCTAGGCGTAGAATCTTTGGAGCCTGCCGCGTTCCATGGGTTCGGCTCGCGTCGACTAGCCGATGCATCCCACAGTCGGTACGCTCCACCGGTCAGAACTTGGTCAATAACAAAGGGACCTTCCCATTTGGGCTTGAGCTTGTTCTTTTTCTTATCCGACAGGCGTAGAACTAGTTCGCCAATGTTATAAGTTTTGGCCCGTACTTCTCTGCTTTGGTATCTGCGAGCCTGTTGCTGGTAAAATGCAGAACGGGCTTTGGCTACGTCGTGCTCCTCCTCCAAGGTGTCCAGATTGTCCTGCTGATCGAGCTCGGCTTCTCTTTCTTCGTACATGCGCACTCGAGGTGAGTCATGAATGATGTCACAAGGCAAGACTGCCTCTGCGCCGTACACCATAAAAAATGGTGTATATCTGGTACTACGATTCAGCATGGTCCGCAGCCCCTAGAGTACAGAGTCGAGCTCCTCTACCCAGTGCGTGTCAGACTCCATTAAGGAACGTACTAATCTGGTTTTAATGCCGCTCATTATAAGACCGTTTGCTCGCTCGACTTGACCGTTGGTTTGTGGGTGATAGACTGAAGCATAATCGAGCTTGATGCCCATTTTGCTGCACCAGAGTTTTACCTCGTCGACCGTGAAGTTCATGCCGTTATCAGTGATGATGCTATGGGGGACGCCGTAACGGTGTACAACCCCGTATATGAAATCTATCACCGGTCCGGATTCGACTGTTTTAACCGGTTTGGCCTCTATCCATTTGGTGAATTTATCTACCATGACCAATAACTTTTTTTTTCTTGTGGGTTCCCCCTTTGAGGGGTCCAACCATGTCAAGCCCCCAGACCGCAAAGGGCCATGTAATGGGGATTGTTTGGAGGGCGGTGGGTGGCATGTGGCTTTGATTTGCAAAGAGCTGGCAACCGGCGCAATGTTGGACCAAGTCCTGTGCATCTGCTCGGGCCGTTGGCCAATAGAATCTTGTACGAAAGGCCTTGCTTACAAGAGCCCGGGCTGCGGTGTGATGGCCGCCGAGTCCGGCATGAATTTCTGCCAAAAGATTTCACCCTTCCTCTTCGGAGATGCACCTTTGAAGGACTCCGGTAGTGGTTTTTTATACAATTCTCCCTCATGGACCCTGTAGGCCTTGGATCGCCGCACTATGCAGCGTGCCTCATTTTGGTCCTCCGGAAGTTCTTGTCTGGTTAGGTAGGCCAGGAATGGTTCTGTCCACGGGGCAATAATGGCCATTATTTCGTGGGCTGCAGGTGTAATTTCGGTGGTGGAGCCTCCGATTGTGTCAGAGAGTTCGGTATCGGGTATTTTGGCCGGGTCCGGACTGTTGTTACCGGTGTCCCCTTCCCATGCTACGGATGGCTTGAAGAGCCTTTCCAGAAATATGTTGGGGGGACCGCGTCGCGTTTTGCGCCGATGCGGGCGAGGATATCCGCCGCCTGATTGTTTTCCCGAGCCACATGGTGAAATTCGAGTCCCTTGAACCGAGCTGACATTTTTAGGACGGCATTTCGATAGGCCGCCATTTTTGGATCCTTGGCGTCGAAGTCTCCATTTATTTGGGATATTGCGAGGTTTGAATCCCCATGCACCTCCAGGCGTTGAATGCCCATGGAGACTGCCATCCGAAGACCATGCAACAGAGATTCGTATTCGACTACATTGTTGGAATCTGTATACAATATTTGTAGTATGTACCGAACGGTATCTCCGGTCGGGTACGTCAGGATGATGCCAGCCCCTAGACCGGTCAGCATTTTAGAACCTTCGAAGTGCATGATCCAATTGGAGTATGCGCCGTACTCTTTAGGGAGTTCGGCCTCCGTCCATTCGGCGGCAAAGTCGGCCAGTACTTGCGATTTAATGGCTCGGCGAGGTTTTTATGTTATGTTTAATGGGAGGAGCTCAATGGCCTATTTGGCAATCCGGCCCGTAGCGTTGCGGTTGTTGATAATATCATTAAGTGGCACTTCCGAGGCTACTGTAATCGAACACTCTTGAAAGTAGTGTCGCAGTTTCCGCGATGCCATGAATACCGCAGATGCTATTTTTTGGTAATGTGGGTACCGTGATTTGCATGGAGTGAGGACGGTGGATACATAGTATACCGGCTTCTGAAAAGGGAATTTGTGTCCGTCCGCTTCCCGTTCGACAACGAGCATCGCGCTTACAACTTGATGAGTTGCCGCAATGTACAACATCATTGGTTCGCCGATGTTTGGTGCGGCCAGGATCGGGTTGGTTGCTAGAATGGCCGTTATTTCTTCCAATCCGGCGGTGGCCGCGTCCGTCCACTCGAAGTGTTCGGTGCGCCGAAGGAAGCGACAAAGGGGTAAAGCATTTTCTCCTAAGCGGGAGATAAAGCGGCTTAGAGCCGCCACGCATCCAGTTAGCTTCTGGATTTGTTTGAGGTATGTTGGGGTAGCAAACTATGACAATGCTCGGATTTTGGCCGGATTAGCTTCAATACCTCTACTGGAGACAATGAATCCCAGGAGCTTTCTGGCTGGTACGCCGAAAATGCATTTTTCCAGATTGAGCTTGATGTCATATGTTCGGAGGTTATCGAATGTGAGCCTCAAGTTGTCTATCAAAGAGTCGACGTGTTTGGTTTTGACGACCACATCATCTACGTATGCCTCTACTGTTTTGCCAATTTGTTTCTCCAGACATGTCTGAATCATGCGTTGATATGTTGCGCCAGTGTTTTTGAGCCCAAAAGGCATTGTGTTAAAATAGAAGGGACCGTATGGTGTGATGAATGTCGTTGCGGCTTGGTGGGACTCCGACATCTTGATTTGGTGGTAACCGGAGTATGCGTCGAGGAAACACAATGACTCATGTCCTGCAGTAGCATCAATGATTTGATCGATGCGCGAGAGGGGGAAGGGATCCTTTGGGCAAGATTTATTGGGGTCTTTGAAGTCGACACAAAGGCGCCAGGATTTGTCCTTCTTTGGTACCATCACCAGGTTTGCTAGCCAGTCCGGGTGTTTTATTTCTTTGATTAATCCGTCCTCCAATAACTTGGCTAGTTCCTCTCCCATGGCCTATCTCTTAGGTTCGGAGAAAGCCGAAGAGCTTGCTTGACCGGCTTGAATCCCTTTAGGATATTGAGGCTATGCTCGGCCAACCTGCGGGGGATTCATGGCATGTCTGAGGGATACCAGGCGAATATGTCCCAGTTCTCGCGCAGGAACTCTCGTAGTGCGGCGTCCACAACGGGGCTTAGCTGTGCCCCGATGGAGGCTGTTTTTCTAGGGTCCATTGGGTGGACTTGGAATTTGACTATTTCATCCGCTGGTTTAAAAGAGGTGGACTTGGATCTCTTGTCGAGTATCACGTCGTCCCTGTCCACTGTGGATCGTAGCGTACTTAATTCCTCGGCCGAGAGGGCTTTGGATAATGCCTCGAGGGCCAATGCAGCTGTTTTTCTTTTCGGCGCGGAGTGCTGTGTCCGGGTCGCTGGCGAGAGTGATGATTCCGTTGGGCCCGGGCATTTTGAGCTTCATGTACCCGTAATGGGGTACGGCTTGGAAGATTGTGAATGCCTCTCGTCCTAAAAGAGCGTGATAACCACTGCTGAACGGGGCACTTGGAATGTAATTTCTTCGGACCTGTAATTATCCGGCGTGCCAAATACCATATCTAGTGTGATTTTCCCACCACAGCGTGCTTCTCGACTGGAGATAATTCCTCTAAAGGTTGTGCTACTTTGCTCGACGCGGTTCCAGTCTATTTCCATCTTTTGAAGAGTTTCCTCATAGATGAGGTTTAGTCCGCTGCCGCCGTCCATGAGTACTTTGGTGAGTCGAAATCCGTCCACGATTGGACTGAGGACCAGTGCGGCTGGTGCTCGGGCTGTTCGGAATTTGGGTTCATCACTAGCATTGAAGGTAATAGCTGTGTCACTCCATGGATTTGTTGCTGCTACGTGGCAGATTTTGGCCATGCTGCGGAGTGTTCGCTTGAGCCTATTATTTGACGCAGAGGTCTCGAACACTGTTAACACCGTATTGTTGTCCACAGGATGGTGCTCTGTGGTATTTGGGAGAAGTAGATCCTCACCACTTTTGGCCACCTGCCGGAGTATCCAACATGCTCTACGGCTGTGTGTTGGTATTGTATCCGTTGTACTATGAATTTTGCAGGGTCCGTTGACCCATCCGTCCAGTACGGTTCCTTGCCCCGTAGAGGGTTTTTTCTTTTTGGTAGTTAACCTGGGTGTATTGTGATAATGCACCCTTTTAGTTTGGACTGGGTTTGTATTCAGGGCCGGATTATCTCAAAAGTTTACTTCGGTGTTCCAAGCACTTTCCATCGCACAGTACTTTCGTACTATGGACGCCAAGTTAGCGAAGCGTGTTATCTTACGGTGACTTATGGCATTAAGGATTCCCTTGTCCATGCAATTATTGCAGAAAAATAGGATTGCGTCTTCCTCGCGACAGTACTTAACCTTGTTCATCGCAAGGAGGAATCTGGCCCAATAGTGATGTACTGTTTCCTGGGGCTCTTGCCTGATGTGGGAAAGATCATTTATGTTTGGGTGGGTGGGTGGAATTGGATCCGAACCCTCACCTGATTTGGGATCCAGGTGACGAGGAATTTCTAATTTTGAAAGTTCCCGTTCCGGGGTGTGACCCAATAATCCCGGCCCGCTGCCTGACTCTAAGTTCATGGATTGGATGTTGTCCTCCCGCGAACAGGCGTCCAGCTCGGAGAGCTCGGGAATCCGGACATATTTGGTCCTTAGGATAGAGGAAAGTTCACCGCATTGTTCCTCCACCACTGCAATATGATGGGTGACCGACAGAGAGTTAATCTCCCTTTGATCGGGTTTAAGCCCAATCCGATCGTAGTCTGTAGCGACTCCCAAGGCGGTGATGCGATCCAAGAGCCCGTTTAAGGAGGAGAGCTCCATTGGATCCATCTGTTCGGCGAGTGCCAATTTGACGTGGAGGCTGTTTTCGATGACTCGAGAATTCATCATCAGCGCGGCGGCCGTACAGGCGGTCATGATGAACCCGCCTAGCCGGAGAGTTTGGCCGACAGCCAAAGCTCCCCCAACAGTAGTATCGTCTTTAAAGACGAGACGAGACATCCTTCCTTCTGGCGACAGCACAGAGGAACTCTCAATGAAAGCATCAATGTCGGTGTCAAAACCGGCGGATCTCGGGTAGGGGGTCCCGAACTGTGCGTCTAAGGCGGATGGTAACAAGAGGCAGGGAACACGATGTTTTACCCAGGTTCAGGCCCTCTCGATGGAGGTAAAACCCTACGTCCTGCTTGATTAATATTGCTGATATGGGTAGTACAAGAGTAGATCTACCATGAGATCAGAGAGGCTAAACCCTAGAAGCTAGCCTGTGGTATGATTGTATGTTGTCCTACGAACTAAAACCCTCCGGCTTATATAGACACCGGAGAGGGCTAGGGTTACACAAAGTCGGTTACAAAGGAGGAGATATACATATCCATATTTCCTAGCTTGCCTTCCACGCCAAGTAGAGTCCCATCCGGACACGAGACGAAGTCTTTAATCTTGTATCTTCATAGTACAATAGTCCAGCCAAAGTATATAGTCCGGCTGTCCGAAGACCCCCTAATCCAGGACTCCCTCACCCTGCATCACCTATCGAACTTGTTCGGGCAGTTGTGAGAGCTCTGGCAGAAGATCACCCACAGACCCGGGCATCTCCTCTGTGGGACGACCCATCAGCATACCTACAGATATAACTCTGTTAGCCGGTTTCTTCGCCGAACTCTATAAAAGTTTGTTCAAGCACTTACTAAAAATGCCGCATCGAAGCCTTTTATTCTCCTTTACGAGTCAGCTAGCTGGGCCCAAACGTCTTTTAGTTCAACGCCCAGCTGGGTATTGGCATCTTGGAGATCATTTTTCTCCTGCCTAACCCGCGTAAGCACGCGCTCGCCAGCCTCTAGATGTCGTTGAGCATGTTGCTCATCCCCTCGCACGACCTCCAGATCACTCCGGGGTAATCTGCAGAATCTATTGTTAGATTTGCATACATGCCAAATACTAACCGGTACATATCCTTCTTTTCGATAGAAACAAGTGTTACCAGATGGGTCCTTCACGGACTCCTTCATTGCGGCAACCGCGCCCCGCAATTGGGCTTTGCACACCTCCAGCTCTTGAGACAACTGGGTATTCTTCTCCGTAAGAGCCTACACAAATAATGATCCTTAAATCAGTTGTGTCAACTGTTTCAAGTCTCAGGGGCTACTGATATATATAACTATCAGATTTTCTTCCCGTATATCCTTTACATACTGGTCTGTGGCTTTGGCAAGACCATTTTGAGCAGCTCGGATGTACGCATCTCATGAGTTGAAGGCATCTAACGCCTCTTCGGAGAAACCAGGGCCGCGGAGTATGGCATGGCGGCGCCTGTGATTCATGGCACTCTCCACTTCAGAATTCATAGCGGACAGCCTATCCGCATCCTCTGTGGGAGGAACATCCGGTGTTGTCCCCATGTCAGCATCTGCCCCTAAGTCCGGCTCTGGAGTCCGGCTGGCGGAGGCATGGCCGGCAGGCTCTCCGGGCACGGTCCGGCGAGCATTTTTTCTACCAGGAACCATGGACGTCATTATATTTTAAAGACGACAAACCACAGAGCAAGGTTCTTTCATACCTCTGCGACGACGTCTCAGTCCTGACCGCCTTCCTTTTAAGCCTATCCAGTTTTGGTGCCCCTTGCTGGTGAGTCACTGCGGGTTCGGCGTGGCGTCCCAAGGGCCTTCCCTGTAGGACACCATATGTGTGTGATGGGTGAAGTGCAAAAAAGGGATCCTTCTCGGAAGTTGGGACTCTGGTTTTACTTACATATGATGCAGGGAGCAGGCCCGAATAATCGGCTATGATAGCCACCAAGGCACCGTCGCAGCTCAACTGATAGAACGTCCTATCGATGAGTTCCACGAATATGTCTGGATCTTCTTCGAGTCTGGCCCGGTCAGGGTCCTCTGGCTGTGGAGACGGGCTATGGACCTCCCTCACAGCTTTTCGCAGTTCCTGCTATGAAATAGCAAGGTAAATACTTATAATGAAGAATGCGGGAAGATCTGGAGTAAAAGGTAGCAGCTAACCCAGTTTGGGGGGTTGTACATGGAGAATCCATCCCGTGGCCTAATACGGATGAACTTCTCTTCCTCTCCTTTGTATGAATCGGATAGTACTTTTGCTAGAGCGGCGGCGGAGTCCGGACCTTTATGGCCGCAGCGGGTGGCATCGTCTTCTCCATTGAAGTGCCACATGGGTTTCCCCTGATACTGAAGTGGCTGCACCCCCCGCATTATACATATTGACACAACCTCTATTATTGCCAGCCCTGATTTAGCTAGCGTTTCTATCCTGCCCATCAGGTAAAGGACCTCTCTGTTATCTTCCTCCAGGGGGCTCCAAGGATGCCAGCTGTGGCATTTCTTCAAAGGGGCATTATTGAACTTAGGAAGGCCCATCCGAATAGGGTCCGGAAGGGGGACGTCCTCCATATAAAACCACTCCGAAGACCAGTCTTCGGATGCCTTCTTCGGGGTACCGGACAGGTATCCGGTCCCGGCGATACGCCATATTTCGGCTCTGCCCACTTGATATATTGACTCCTTCTATGTACGGGGTACGAGGCAGAATAGCCTTTTCCATGGCTCAAAATGAGCTTCGCATCCCAGAAACAACTCGCAAAATGCGACGTAGCCGGTGATATGTAATATGGAGGCGGGAGTAAAGTTATGTAGCTGGAGACCATAGAACTCCAGGAGCCCGTGGAGGAACGGATGGATTGGAAATCCGGGTCCCCTCAATAAATAAGAGAGAAGGCATACCCGCTCCCCCGTGGACGGGTTGGGGAAGCTCTTCGCTTGCTCCCCGCTGTTATAAGTGGCTAGTCCGACTCAGACGGGGACCATATACACAGGAGGAAGAAACCTCTAGGTTTGTAACTTACTAATTGGCTGTGAGGGACGGAACACTTCTCCCAATTGCCTGGCTTAGTGCTACGGGAGCGAGGGGAGGAGCTGCGATGGACGGCCATGATAGGATGGGATTTTCCGGGCGCACTTTGATGGATACTCGCTGTGGGAGGATGGTGTGATTTGATCTGAGGATCCCTGACTCTTTAAATAGGCGATTTACTCACAGGGTTAGGGTGGCAAATGTAAAAATGCCCCGACTTCTCACATTCGCTCGACATGTGGAAGATAGCCATTATTAATGCGCAGAAGACGAGGAGTGCAACATCTATGGGAAGCTGAACACTACTCGATAGGTATTCGGAATTTGGAGAAGAACCCGCCTTGCAATGCCGAAGAAAATCTGCGCGCCGGACTCATCATCATTGAAGCCTGGTTCGGGGGCTACTGAGGGAGTCCTGGATTAGGGGGTCCTCGGACAGCCAGACTATATCCTTTGGCCGGACTGTTGGGCTATGAAGATACAAGATTGAAGACTTCGTCCCGTGTCTGGGTAGGACTCTCCTTTGCGTGGAAGGCAAGTTTGGCAATCCGAATATGTAGATCTCCTCCCTTGTAACCGACTCTGTGTAACCCTAACCCCCTCCGGTGTCTATATAAACCGGAGGGTTTAGTCCGTAGGACAACAACAATCATAATCATAGGCTAGCTTTTGGGTTTAGCCTCTACGATCTCATGGTAGATCAACTCTTGTAATACTCATATCATCAAGATCAATCAAGCAGGAAGTAGGGTATTACCTCCATCGAGAGGGCCCGAACCTGGGTAAACATTGTGTCCCCTGCCTCCTATTACCATCCGCCTTAGACGCGCAGTTCGGGATTCCCTACCCGAGATCCGCCGGTTTTGACACCGACAGCTGCGCCTGGGGCTGCTCTCCGGACTGCTCACCACCACAAGTGGCGCCTTAGAGGTGCCTGCCGGGGGCTGGCCGCCCATCGAGGACCTGGCCCTCTTCACTCTCTGGGCCAGTGTCTCCATAACCCTGCCAATACGAAAACAAGTCAAGATGAGAAGTACGATCAGTGGAATTGAAGATGATGAAAGGAAATGGTGCTTACTCGTCCTCCACCTCCTCTTCTGCGGCCTTCACCAATTTCTTCACCGTCGCGGCCCTCGCTTGGCACGCGGACGTCTCCTGGGTTTGCCGGGGTGGCATGGCCCTGGCAGGCCAGACCGGCTCGCCGGAGGTGGCCTATCGCAGGAATCTCCTTTTCCCCGCGGCTGGGGGCTCGGCAGCCTCAGCCTCCTCCTCGGATGGCTCATCGTCGTCGTCTTCAATAAGAGGAGCCCTGGTGCCGGCACTGCTGGCCTCCCCAGCAGGCTCGGCCCACTGGGCGAGCTCCTTCTCCTCTGCGGCCGCCGCGACTTTGTCCTCCACGCTGCCAGCTCTACCGGCCTCCCTGGCGAGTTCCGCCTCCGCCGCCCTGGCGGTGATGTAGTCCAGCTCCGCCTGGGTGGTGTCCTGGACGAGCCGCGGTTCCTCATGGATGTATTTCTCCGCCAGGGTGTCAAAAAACTCCTGCACCTGCTCCTTAGGCGGGGCAACCCAGCTTCGGACGGGGCCGTGCGCGTTGTAGTCCGGCATCATGGCGATGATGTCGGTCTGGCGCGAGTTGTTGCTCAGCAAGACCACCCCCACCGGCAACCCAAACAAGGGCCCCTTGACGACCTTTCCGGCCTTTGCGGTCTTTCCGGACCTCTCGGCCCTGCCATCGCGGTCCACATCGAGATGGAAGAGCCGTTGGCAGAAGTGGGTGTGCGCCAACATGGTGAAGTTGTGGTCGAGGCCGGGGCGGAGTCGCATAATGTCCGCCGCGTTCGTGAAAAGCTAGGCCGGCCTCCCCTTGTTATGCAGCGAAGCGATTCGGCGGCGGAGGAAATCCGCCACGATCATCTCAAGGGTGAGCCCGGCCTCGGTGAGGCGAAGGATCCTAGTGGTGGCGACCGTGAGCTTCGCGTCGTCAGGGTCGACACTGCTCCAATCATTGCCGCGAACTGGCGATGCCTGGTGAACTCGGCAGAACTCTCGCGGATCCTCCTCTTCAATCCAGCACCACTGGCCCCGCCACTCCTCCCACCTCTCCTTCTGAGCGCCCTCCAGATATGTCCCCTTGGACCTCGGGATCTAGGCGACACAGCCGGAGATGGCGCCTCCCTTCTGGATCCGAGGGAAGAAGTCGTGGCGGAAGAGCGCCGTGTTGGGGTGCACACCAGTGAAGCCCTCGAAGAGATGGGCAAAGAGAGCCATGCACGCCATGACATTTGGGGTAAAATCCAGGAGATGGAAGCCGAAGGTATGCATGATATCATTGAAGAAATCGGAGAAGGGGGGCAAAGGCCGCAGGAGAAGTAATCGATGAAGAACGGATACCGATTCAAGGTGGCCTCGCTACAGTTCGCGGGGATGACGCGTGTGGCAGGATGCCTCGACGCCTCTCCCGCCGTCTTGACCCCCCACAGCGTCCTGAAGTTGTCCCGAAGGTGGGCCGCGTCGACCTTCGAAGGAAAGTAGGCGAGCTCCGTCCGCAACGCCGGCGACTCCTTCTCCGGCGGCTCCGCTCCTCCGCCGTTTTCTGCCACTCCCTTGTCCTTGCCAATCTTGGGTGCCATGGCGAACGTGAGCAATGGAAGGGAAAGGGCAGAGAAAGTGTAGTGGTGGTGAGCAGGGGCTTGTGGAAGAAGGAAGGAATGGCGGCTCTGATATTGGAAAAGACACATGAGGTAAATGAGCAGCGTACCTACGGCCGTTTCCTTTATACGGGGAAGGCACGGGCTGCATCTTTACCACGATGTGATGCGTGCATGTGGAAACCACCCCCACGCATGACCCACACGTCACGCACGATCCTCCACATTGCACGTTCAACGCGGGTCGTCGGGAAGCGTGGCGGACGAGAAGTTACTACGGTAAAATCTGCCCCACCTGCCCGCGCATCATTCTGGGCCTAGCCCAACAACGCGTCGCACTTATGTATGGCCCAGGCCCGGGGGCTCCTATTGGTGTACAAAAGTGGGGGCTCTCCTTTTGACCCTTTTACTTGTGCGCGGGCGGTCAGAGCCACGCGCTGCGGCCACACTTAGCAGGGCAGATGAGGGAAGCCGGAGAGAAGCCGAAGGACCAAGGCAAAATAAGACAACGCCAAGGCTGAGAGCACAAAGAGCAGAGGGACAAAGCAGGTTCCCCCAGCAAGACTCTTGCCAGGGCAGCCTCAGCGGCCCCGACAAGACCCTTGCCAGGGCAACTTTCCCAACACCAGTGGAGCACGACACCCTTGAGCCCACGGTATCCAACACCATCAACCATGTTGGGCCAGGGCTCGGGAGGCACCTCCATGGTGGCATGCAGATCTTTGTGAAGACAGAGGATACTCAGGATCAGATGAGGACCAGAAGACGGCGACCCTCAGCGGGATTCTAGCCGAGGAAGTCCACAAGGCCCCCGGCAAGACCCTTGCCGGGGATGACAGCAAGGCGCCTGGCAAGACCCTTGCCGGGGATGATAGAAACGCCATGGCAAGACTCTTGCTGGGCTCTGGACAAGACCCTTGCCAAGGGCGTCAGCAGGGCCACTGCGAGGCCCGCACCAGCCAAGATCCCACCGCCGTTCGCATGTAGCTGCCAGCCCAACCAGCTGAGCAGGCACCTGCGTGGCAACATGCGACTTCCAGGACAAATTAGCAGGCACCTGCGTGGCGGCGTGCGGACCTTCATGAAGGCCCTACCACCATGCCACCTCAGCTGCCTGCCTGTCTACATAACACTACATGCATCACTAGCCTGGGCGCGTGTCAAAGCGAGGAGGAGCAGCGATGGACGGGCCGGGCCTCGTTCCCATCCCCGATAAAGCTAAGGGACGCCTAAGCAACACATTAAATGCGTCTTGTCCTGTAATACGAGCGATAAGCTCGCAATACTGTAGGCCTTTCCACCTCCTGTCTGCCATTGTAGCAGCCCCTTTCGACTATAAAAGGAGGCCTATGGCATACTGGAGAGGGATTCGGCTCTTTGGAACTACACAACCATCGTAGCTAGATTGAGAGCCCAAGAACACTCAATACATCTACCAAATCAGGACTAGGGTTTTACGCATCCTCGCGCCACGAACCTGGGTAAACGATCCTCGTGCTGACTGCTAATCCTGCTCTTCTCACGACCCCGCGCCCCGGCAACCGTAGTAGGGATTCTTGTGATCCCATAGGTGTTGTTTCCCACTGACATAACTAAGAAGATGCAAATTTACCCTAATTAGAAGCATTACAAGGTAGACACCATATGCAACATGCAACCACATATCACACTACCAAGTAAGAGCAAGCACCTGCAATGGTGGTGTGGGGGAATTGCGGTCATCAACTAGAGAGCTACATTGACTATCTTCATTTAGCCTTGTTGTTTCTTGAGAATCATATGGGGAGGGTGACACTGCACTCTTTAAACAAGTAGCGCGTCTCACAGTAACCCAATCGGGTGACTGTCTCGTCATAAGTGATTGATGAGGGATACAAAAGATCATTAGTTTGATGTACGAACATGGTTAATAGACATATGTAGTATGTATCAAAAACAAGAAGGCATGTCATTAACAAAGGTATAATGTGTAAAGTAAGCTGATGCAATTTAACCAAATTGGAAGCAATACAAGTTAGACACCATATGCAACATGCAACCACATTTGACAGCACGAAGTTAAAGCAAGCACCTAGGATGGTTGTGTGTGGCAATTGAGATCATCAACTACAGCGCTACGTTTACTGTCTCCATCTGCTGGCACTGCACCCTTTAGAGCGCTGAGACGCTTAGTGCTTATCTTCGAATTACACTGGAGCAACTTCTGTCTTTTCTTTTTTGTATTCATCAACACTGTGTCAGAGTCTGAAATACCCATGCACAAAAAAACAATAGTGTGAGTATGGGTGAAGTGTGTGCACAAGTAGTACAGTGTAAAGGTAGCAGATAGCAGGTCAGTGAGAAATAAAAGACAGGAGACATATGATAGCTCTACAACATGCATGGCACACAAAATTACTAGATTCTAGGATTTTGAAATATGAGCACAGGGATGGCTGTGAAATGCAGATGCTCCTCCAGCACACCACAAGGTGTGGTCCTATGAAAATAACAGTCGACTGAAAACAAATAGGCCAGTCCATTTTTTCTGCACCATCCGATGTACAAAGAACGGGCAGATCGCCTTCATCTACCTCCAGCCAGTCAGTGTTACGATCTTCCCCGAAGCGCCAGCGACCATCGGCCCAGTCCCCTACCTTCGCCCTCCCCTCAAGCTCACCGCACCGCCGTGATTGGCACCGCCCCGGCCATCCCTTCAAGCCCCGCCGACCTCCAGATCGGGCGCAAGCAGCTCCTACGCCCCACACCCTATGATAAACAACGATGCGCCGCTTCCCCGGCGAATAGGCGGACTAGGTGCTCCGTGCGCCTAAGCAGGTGCTGCTTCTTTTAATTGCGATTGGACTGACCCTGAATTGAAATCCAGGCGGGCTACTGACCTCTAGAAAAGGTGAAATAGTAAATGGGTGGAAACCTTGTGCATTTAGTATCACGAAGAAGATGCAGTATGAAGCGCTCAACTAGTTTCTTTCATGGGATGAATGCGGCGTGAGCATAGACGTAAGATTTGCACGAATAAGGGAAGAGGAGTACCTCTTTCTGCTGGTAGTGTTGTGTCCTCCTTCTGTTTTTCCAACGTTCTTCTTGTGGTTCGCTGGAAAGTTGTGGAGGACGGTGGAGCCTTGGACGAACCCATGGCCAAGTTGTTGAGTGTGGTGCGGTGGCCATCTGTCGGCGGCGGGGAACCAGATCCGAGGCGGCGAACGACAACGTAGCGGGAACAACTTCGGTGATGTGGACAGTTGCGACAGTGGAGCGGCAACGGTGAGGCACATGACGGCGTGGTCGAAGTGGTTCTGGTACGACGCACGTCGGCGTGGGCGTCGTGGAGGCAGCTCTGCCTCAGCTTCAACTGCTAAGTCCTTGACAGCGTCGCGGTTGCGGTTGCGTTGGACGACGACATCGGGGTACCGGCTCCGGCGTGATGGAGGAAGGCGGTGGTGGATTGGGCGCGATGGGGTGGAGGACGGAGGTGGCTGTGGTTTCGTGGCTGGTGGAGAGGGCGTTTTGGCGCCCACGGAGTATGAATGGGGAAACAGAGGGAGGGGGAACTAAGGTGAGCAATGTTTCGGTTTGGGACACGCTTGTTTGAAATTTGGGGAAAGTTACAAACTTTGCCCCCATCTCAAATTTCGGACATATTGCGGGTTGGGGGTAGGACAGTAATCTCAGGTGTCCGAAATGGTGGGCGGGATAGATTTCGGCCGAGCGCATGGGTGTTTACGCACCCACGGCATATGAATGCTTCTAGGAGGCGGTTGAGACTGGCATGTTGGTGAAGTTACAAACCTACCCCGGTTTAGACCTTTGGACATCAGGCCGATAGGCTGCACGTGCCAGAGTCAGGATAGTAATTTCCTACCACCAATCATTAGTCTCGCGTGGTTTTGGGTGACCAGAGGCTTATTTGGCGCTTCATTCAATATTTGGGAGCAGAAGCATTAACGTTTTCGGTTCTCTTGAATTGAACTTTCAGGATTTGTCAAACTTGACAAATCTTTACTCTTGAAAGTCCTAAAACTACGATTATTTTCGAATGGATGGGGCACATTTGAATATACATTGTACACGAGTATATATTGAAAAATATGCAACTTAACTCAGTTCATGCATGGTTCCATATATAATCTCCTTGGTTGCAAACAAATAGTTAGACATGCATATCAATATATAGTATGTTCAAACGCACAACAAAGATTGATGCCCCCTTTTAGATCTGATTTACAAATGCCATTATCTCGGGTTCAAATAGATCAATGCACTTCCTATGAATTCGAATATTTGAAACCCCCTTTATGTTGAATTCAACATGTATTCTATTTCGTAGCTAGCAATTTGGAATGTATCCATGTAAGTGACATATGTATAAAGTGCTTCACACTAACAACATGGAGTGCACTAATTAATGTTTATATACGAATTTCAAAAGCAATGCATTGCCTGTATTTCAAACCGCTCTCACTCTATGGATCAATAATATGAAATAAATACATGCACATGTTAGAATTCAATAGAGTATGGGTGTGTGATAGACCAATTTTCGTTCATACGCAATTTGCAAAATTCATGATCTCATCCAAAAATAATAATTCCATTTATATTTTAATTTAATGCGTAGAACCGCCTTTTACACGTAGATGCAATATGCCTCGGCCTGTTCTCACAAACGTGCTATATATCCCTCTATCTAACGCATAAGTGCACACACTTTATATACATCGGCATTTCTCTTTCACACATGCTCACAATCTCTCCCGGGGTGTCGCGGTGTCTCACGCACACACTCTCTCTGTATCTCTCTCTCTCTCTCTCTTTCTGACCACTATGTACCACTCTTTTCACTAATCTCAGTTGGAAAACACTATTTCTCTCACATGCATATATACGCACGCACGATCTCTACTAGCCCTTTATACGCACATATATGTGCCTACGTGTCTCCCGCACGCACATTATCTTTAGGCCTCTCTCGCACACCCCCCCACAGACACACCTTTCTTAGTAGTTGGCTGATATGATTCCATTAGATCATTCGGTAGGATATCCCTGATTGTTAGGCTAGATGGTACTACGAGGTAAGGTTTTACCCAAGTTCGGACCCTTGCAGTTGAGGAAAACGCCTACTCCTGGTACTATATATTAGTGATAGGGGTGTGCACAAAGTACACGTGAATACCAGGCATTGTGCTTGTGTGTATACTATCGACGAACTAGCCCCCGAGCTTCTATAACATACTCGGGGCCTAGAGTTACAAATCATATATAGTCGGCTTATCACCATTGGGGATAGAGTCCCCCACGACTCTGGTAGCTTTGTGTTGTACACTGAGTCATCCACATGGGTCTTCGTATAATGCGTCTTGGTCCAATCTATGTGGCGCAGGATGGAACCGACACATGAGTCCTCATGTTGACCCACCACAACTAGAAATGATGTGCCCACCCCAACTAGAAATGATGTGCCCACCACACCACACACGCAATCAGCCACTAATACATGAAAGTTAATTGGATGATGCATCCAAAAATATTTGTTCTGCATTGTGAATGTTTATATTTTCTCCTAAAATATTAGTCACTGGAAAGAGAAACGAAGGGCATATCTCTCCTTGTCTCCACCGGACACCCCCTCTTTCTACACCACTTTCACGTACCCACACAAACTATCTCTCGGCCCTCTAAAAGTATGCATGCCCATGACACATTCACGCGTGACGGTCACTGTATTTCAAGCGAAAGCACTATATGATCAGTGGACTTCAGAATATGCTCATTACCGTCACCGTATATATTCTCGTGGTGATCATACGGTATCTACCTCACGATACGTCTCCGTATTTTCTTGATGACACTGACAGACATTATATTTGATGCGTGCTCCGTATTTTGTTGATGACACTTATGGTCATTGTATTTGAAGCGAAAGCACGATATGATCATGGACTTCAGAATAAGCTCATCGCGGTCAGCACATACATTTTGTGGTGCTAACCAACCTATGGTTGGATGGTTAGGAGGACAGTGGTTTCTTGAGCCCACCTGGATTAAAGTCCTGGTGCTCGCATTTATCCTGGGTTAATTTCAGTATTTTTCCGACGATATGCGTTCAGTGGGAGGAGACGTTCCACTCGACTACGAGGCACCTATGGTGACTTCGTAAAATCTCAAGATCATATGCTGGTTCACTCTCTCGAAGGTGATCATAGGGGTAGGGTCTATGTGTGTGTGCTTATAGCGGTGAGTGCTTGCACGTATATATGAGCACTTGCGTCTGTACCGTGTTAGAAAAATACATGTCGTGATTATACGGTCACTGGCTCACCCGTACAACTCCGTATATTGTTGATGACACAATCAATTGACCAGTCAAACGTTCCACGTGGCACAACTAGTGTTGCACCATCGGAGCACGTAACCATGGGGCCCACCTATCAGCGCGTATGTGAAAGAAATAAATGGTAGTTTGATTATGTACTGTGTTAATAAAATACATTTTAGGTGGGTGATCATACGGTCACTGGCTCACCATACAGCTCCGTAATTTGTTGATGACACGATCAATTGACTAGTCAAACGGTCCACATTCAGCAGCGCACATTACCCTAGGGCCCACCCATCAGCGTGTATATGAAGGACATAAATGGTAATAAATTAGTGGTCGGTGGGGATTCGAAGTGACCTCTGGTTGGTAGTCGCCGGCGGTGGGGGCGCGGTGGTTGGGCGGTGGCGTGGAGATCACCGGAGAAAAAGCTCGGCGCGGGGAGCCTAGAGGGATGGCCGGGGCGATGGTGGACCGGTGGTGGGGAGTGGTTTCTTGGCGGCGTGGACGCGCGGGCGGCGGCGGACGGCGGCGGCTGGCGGCTCAGGGGGTGGATGTTGAAGATAAACTGCAGGCCCTTGATTTCGTATCCAATGGCTAGAAAATCTACTGACTAAAGATGAAAAAGTCAGTCGACTGACGTGTAGCCTCACTCCGCACGTACACATGCATGCATGCAACACTGCACGAACACACGCACGCATGCATGTGTGGAACACTGACACATACACATAACAAACACATGCACGCATGCAGGCGTGCAACACTGAGACGTACACATGCACTCACGAACACATGCACGTATGCGCACATGCATGCAACACTGAAACACACACATGCACGCACGCAACTCTCACACGCCTGCATGCACACCGACGACACCGCACACGATGCAAGACACACGCTCAACCTATATGTGCATGCACCCTTTGTTAAGGACATGGATTGTTACGGGTATTAATCAACCTTATCTTTTTTGGAAGGTTTAATCAATCTTGTCTGTGATAAGCAGAACATTGATGTTTGCAGCGGTCTTTATGAATCACAACGTATTGAACGGGCTATCAACGTATCTATGAAAATTTTAAAATTATCTTACATTATATAGTAGGCTTATCTAAATGAAATAGATGATGTCACACTAAATGAACAATCATCAGTTTATAAATGCCCACTTTTGATCGCCTTGGCCCACCAAAAGTTCCTCTACCGTGCGTTGCCTGCGTTGGGTCACTTACATGTAGGCCATGTACCCAAAGATCCCACACGTCAGTGGAAGAACGGCACAATGTCGTACGTCAGAGTCGAGGGCGCCACTTGATGCACGCCCGGCTGAACATGGCTCCTTGCCGCATTCAAACGCCTCCATAAAACCCATGTGGAAGTCGAGAAACCCACTCTGGACACATGTCTGTTCATGACTGGGCCGGCATTAAAAGCAACGCTGGCCGAGCTCCTCCCATCCGCCGTCTATTTAATCTCCTATTTAAACGAGGCCAAACACCGGCCAAGGATCACACCCCTCTGCCGCTCCCCTATCTCCTCCTTCACCAATTTGTCCACTCTTACAATGGCTTATGAAGAGTAGTTATCCCGCATCCAAGCCGGTTGGATGGCCCGCCGAGCCCACCGGATATGAGCTATGCAACCTGCTAATCCACCTCCCTCCCCTCGCCCGACGGAGCCAGTTACTGTCTCAAGCCGGCGCGCGGTTCAGCAACTCCCTGCTCCAGGCCAGCTCGACGAGGAGCGGCGCACGGGCGTCGTTGCTGCCGTCCATGCCGCCGCCTCGTACCATGCCTCCCATGTCTCCGACCACGTCTCCCATTTCTGTGTCTGAGACTCTGATGTCTACTACACAACCTTCTTCTTGTAGACGTTGTTGGGCCTCCAAGTGCAGAGGTTTGTAGGACAGTAGCAAATTTCCCTCAAGTGGATGACCTAAGGTTTATCAATCCGTGGGAGGCGTAGGATGAAGATGGTCTCTCTCAAACAACCCTGCAACCAAATAGCAAAGAGTCTCTTGTGTCCCCAACACACCCAATACAATGGTAAATTGTATAGGTGCACTAGTTCGGCGAAGAGATGGTGATACAAGTGCAATATGGATGGTAAATATAGGTTTTTGTAATCTGAAAATATAAAAACAGCAAGGTAACTAATGATAAAAGTGAGCGAAAACGTTATTGCAATGCGTTGAAACAAGGCCTAGGGTTCATACTTTCACTAGTGCAAGTTCTCTCAACAATAATAACATAATTGGATCATATAACTATCCCTCAACATGCAACAAAGAGTCACTCCAAAGTCACTAATAGCGGAGAACAAACGAAGAGATTATTGTAGGGTACGAAACCACCTCAAAGTTATCCTTTCTGATCAATCTATTCAAGAGTCCATAGTAAAATAACATGAAGCTATTCTTTCCGTTCAATATATCCTAGAGTTCGTACTAGAATAACACCTTAAGAAACAAATCAACCAAAACCCTAATGTCACCTCAAGTATCCATGGGTGTGATTATACGATATGCATCACACAATCTCAGATTCATCTATTCAACCAACACAAAGACCTTCAAAGAGTGCCCCAAAGTTTCTACCAGAGAGTCAAGACAAAAACGTGTGCCAACCCCTATGCATAAGTTCGCAAGGTCACAGAACTCGCAAGTTGATCACCAAAACATACATCAAGTGGATCACATGATATCCCATTGTCACCACAGATAAGCACATGCAAGACATACATCAAGTGTTCTCAAATCCTTGAAGACTCAATCCAATAAGATAACTTCAAAGGGAAAAATCAATCCATTACAAGAGAGTAGAGGGGGAGAAACATCATAAGATCCAACTATAATAGCAGAGCTCGAGATACATCAAGATCGTGCCGAATCAAGAACACGAGAGAGAGAGAGAGATCAAACACATAGCTATTGGTACATACCCTCAGCCCCGAGGGTGAACTACTCCCTCCTCGTCATGGAGAACGCCGGGATGATGAAGATGGCCACCGGAGAAGGATTCGCCCCTCCGGCAGGATGCCGGAACGGGTCTAGATTGGTTTTCGGTGGCTACAGAGGCTTGCGGTAGCGGAACTCCCGATCTAGGTTTCTTTCTGGAAGTTTGGGTATATATAAGAGGTGTTGGAGTCAGGAACAAGTCAGGGGGTCCCCGAGGCGGCCACGAGATAGGGGGTGCGCCCAGGGGGGTAGGGCACGCCCCCACCCTCGTGGTGGCCTCAGGACTCCTCTGGTCCATCTCCGGTACTCCGTGGGCTTCTTCTGGTCCAAAAACAATCTCCGTGAAATTTAAGGTCAATTGGACTCTGTTTGGTATTCCTTTTCTGCGATACTCAAAGACAAGAAAAAAAACAGAAACTGGCACTAGGCTCTAGGTTAATAGGTTAGTCCCAAAAATCATATAAAACATGCAAGATTGATAATATAATAACATGGAACAATCAAAAATTGTAGATACGTCGGAGACGTATCAGACTCCCATGCCGGCGGCCGCGCCATGCAAGCAGAGACAGAAGCCGGGTTCGTGGAGAGCGACGAGTCGGTGGCCAGCGCCTCCGCGTCCACTGCCATCATCGAGGAGAAGTAGAACACGGGAGGCCACCGCCGCTTGGTTCCCATGAAGGCCACCACGGAGGTGACGCCGGCATACACAACAGGTGTCTTACCGGATCGTTTTTTTGCGAGAACCTTCGTCCACCCCGCATGGGCTCCACGGAAGCGGAGAAGCCCCCCTCCACCATCATCTTCGGGTTCAGCAGTGGGGAAGTGAGCCGTCCTTTGCGCTGAAGCATATACCTCCGGGGCTCCTGGCAGTCCGGTGAGCGTGCTGCGGGACATGAGGAACACAAATGGATCGACGGGCGACCATTTAGGCCAGGTATTATATACCTATGCTGTCTAGAACTAGCACCACTTAGTTGATTTGAATGTAATGAAATACGTCATGTTTGTATGAAAATCCGGTATTTTATATGAATTCCATCATTTTTATGAGAAATATAGCCATGTTTGCATGAATTTCGTCCGGTTGGTTGACTTGCTGTCAGAATGTGTGCGGCTATGGTTGGATGGCGTAATATGCGGGTCGCGGGTCGCCGGTCGGTCTACGGCCGGCTCGGGCAGTGTGGTGGGACAAAAAAGCACAGCTCATGTGAGCTCGTCTCCAATGTGCACGCTGGAGGATGCATGAGCACCCGAGCCATTCCTCATTCATCGGTGGCAAAGGCACCGGTGGACAAAAGGGTCGCCAATATTTTGGCTACCCCGGGCAAAATCCAAACAACCCCTCCCAGCAGATTCAAATCCCTCATTCGCCGTGAAATTTTGCCATGTGTTGTTTTCATGGACCAGCAAAACGCCCGTGCATTGCAGGGAACATCAAGATGCATTTTTTTACAAAACACATGTTGTGATTGACCCATGCAGGAGTAATCCCATGTGTAAAAACTAATGATATCTCAAAAATTTTATCAGAAAAATGGTATCTCGAGAATTTCATCGAAAAAATGACATATCTACTCCTATAAAAGACTCAGTTGGTGATGATGGTGTGTCTGCCATCTGTCATTTCTGACCATTAGATCTACATCTAATGGCTGCGAGGTAAGTTGTGGCATTTTTGCAACAATAGCCCACTTCTCTGCTCCAATTTGAAGAAAACCCTTTATTATCTTGAAAGCAGCCACATCCCTCCCTCGCTTCATCAAAACAACCCGAGAAATATATTTTGAGTGAAACGTAATATATTTTTAGTGGTATATATGTATATCAACACAAGAGTGTCAGATTTCGGGTTCCGGCAGACCCTTGAGGTTCGAACACTAGGGTGCGCGCGGAGATCTCTCCCCTACCGATCTACGTCCAATCTCCTCGCGTGATCTAAGCTGGAAAAAATGAACAACACAAGGGACACGAGGTTTATACTGGTTCGGGCCACTGTTGTGGTGTAATACCCTACTCCAGTGTGTGGTGTGGTGGATTGCCTCAGGGGCTGATGATGAACAGTACAAGGGAAGAACAGCCTCACGAGAGGTGTTCTTGAGCTGGTGCGACGAACTGTTTGGGTGAGTTCAGTCGCCTCTCTCTCTCTCTCTGCTATGGCTCTATCAGATCTCTAGCTGTTTCCCGATCTCTACCTTCCGTCCGATCTCTAGATGTCCCTCGATCTCTCCATGTCCCTCTTAATGTGGTGGCTAGCTCTATTTATAGAGGCCCTGGGCCTCTCCCCAAATAATGAGCGGGAAGGGCGCCAACAATTGGCCATTTTGAAGGGGAACATCTAGTACAAGTTATCCTGACCAAAGGTGGTCTTCGGCTGCCAAAAGCACTGGTGATGATGCCGTCTTGGGCTCCACGGTGACCTCCGTCATGCCGCTCTGTTGGTCTTGGTCTCGTTGCACCGGAATGGTAGCCTTTGCCCGATGCCTTGGCCTGTGCTTGCCCCCTTTGCACCAAAGGGGAAACAAGGACACTGCGCAGGCCGGCGCCCACCTGGTCTCGATCGTCATGGCTTGTGTCACGGGCTCTTCGCGAGGTACCCCTGCCTTGATCTCTCCGCCTCCTTGCGAGCCTGCCTGATGAGGCTGCCTCTGAGGAGCTTTCTCTCATCCGCCCCGCGAGGCTTGGCCCCTCGCGAGGGTCTTGAGCTTGAGTTGTTGAAGATGGGCCGCACTGGGCCCCCACTTGAGCCACACCGCAGGCCGCAGGAAGGCAAGTCTGGGGACCCCCATTCCCAGAATGCCGACAGTAGCCCCCGGGCCCAAGGCACGGCCGGGCTTGGCCTAGCAGGGAGCGAAGAGGCAAGCGCGAAGCGCCGCGGGCCCAAAAAGCCTGCGGCCTCGGGCGCCGCGTGGTGATTGATTGGTCGTGGACGTCTGCGCTTCCCCACGACACCTTGTTACGCGCCCGGCTAAGCAGACCCATAGTTGCACATAGTTGTTCCTCCTTTCCGCTGCTTGCTTGCCTCCTACCTTTCCTTCTTCTTCAAGCTCCAGCCTCCGCCGCCAATCCAGCTCGAGTTCTTCCTCCTCTTCACCACCATGGTGCCGACGAAGAAAGGAAGGGGAAAGAAGCCCGCGCCTTCGCCCCGCACACCTCCGGCGGCGACCCCCACCGTTGCCCGGTCGATCATACTCAATGCAGAAGCTTTGAACAAGGTCTGCTCTGCCCTTGCCACTATCTTCAACGAGTGCGGCAGGACCACAGTCTGGCCTGCGTCCCATGCCTCCCTTGATAGGATCGTCACGGAGGTCCGATTCTTCGCCGATGCCCTATGGGCGGGTCTGGTTCCCCCTTTTCTGCCTTCTTCAATGCGGTGCTCTCCGATTATCAGATCCACATGATGCACCTCGGGCCGGAGTCCATTACTCTTCTGGCTGTCTTTGCTTTTGTTTGCGAGGCAATGATAGGCATTCCTCCTTCCGTTGCCCTACTGCACCACTTCTTTTCCTTGCGCCTGAGCGATCCCACTCTGTGCTCAGGGTGTGTGAGCTTCTTAGCCGTGTCAGAGACGGCCACTTCAGGGATCGACTTCGTCCTTCCTCCTCCTGAGACCAGGTTCAGAGAGCGGTGGCTGTACGTGGACGTTGGAGTGCCCAACCCTCTGCTCTCGCACCTGACCTCGCCTGCTGTTCCTCACGCGGGTTGGGACCATGAGGTGCTCGCAAGCCCCCGGCTCGCCTTCGTCTGGCGCCGCTTCCAGAGTTTGAGGGCGCTCAATGTGACAGCACCCAAGGTGGTGAAGGAGTTCCTCCAATGTTGCATTGCTCCTCTTCAGCGCCACTCTCGCCGGATGTGGGACTTTGCGGGGCATATAGACCGCATGCGGCTTCAGGAGGAGGACTTGGCGCCCGAAGTGCTGCGGACGATGCTCAGGGTCTTGACTGGCGATCCTTCCCGAGGCAGCCTTCGGAGTAATGGTGTCCTCTTGTATCTTTGCTCCGGCAGGGCTGATTTTGTGAGGCAGATGCCCAACTTTGACGAGTGGGGGCTGCGCCTGGCTGGCTGCACGGGGCCCCACGAGAACCCAGCCGCCGTGGTGGCTCCCCCTGCTGCCCACAGCGGTCCTTCCTCGGGCGACAGGGAGGGGAGACGAGAATCGGCAGGAGTTGAGGCGACCGATGTCGAGGTGCCGACGCCGCGAGAAGCCTCGAAGGCGGCGTCTCCCGGGCCCGCCCTGGAGCGGCGGTGGGTGCGGAGTTGTGGCCTATGGTTCCTGAGGCCGAGGCTCCCGAGACCCCAGCCGTTCCTCGCGAGGCGATGCCTGGCGGTGCCCCCTAGGCTGACTCCTCGGGCGCTGATCATCTTGACGCTTCTTCCGCACCAGAGACTGACCCCTACGCCGAGCGCTTAGGTTGGTTCCGCATAGACTTCGAGGCCCTCCGCAAGAGAAAGGAGGCCTTGGGTGGAAAAGACCGCCCTTGCCGCTTGCTGAAGCGCAGGAAGTACTTTGCCATGGACGAGTAAGTCTTCTTCTTTCTCTGCTCATTTACTTTGCTATCCCTGTGACTAATTGTGGCCTTTCAGGCCCTGCCCTGCGAAACTCGCTGAGTCAGCCCGGGAGCCATCCCCCCAAGCTTCGCCTTCTCCCCTGGCCCTGGGCACGCCGAGCTCGAGCGGCACCCTTGCTACCAGACCGATTGGTGGAATGGTCCGTTCCATAGGGCACCTCAAGCCTGCGCGCCCGCTGTCCTTTCTTCATGAGGCCTCCTGGGGCACATCCAGCTTGCCCATGTTCCTCCTCTGATCATAGATGGTGAATGGCTGAAGTCTGTCTTTGGCTCCTCCTCCGTGGGTGGACCGACACCAGGCCAGATTCCCAGAGATGTCTGTTCGGCGATGGCTAGGGCGCCAGCCCCCAGCCCTACGCCGGGAGGGGGCTTGCCGCCTCGGGGCCCTCCACATGCCCCGGCGGAAGAGGGTGATGCGGGAGACGTGCTCAGGCGTGCTCGGGAGCGACGCGCCCTTTGCGAAGAGTTCCTCCAGAGGGTGGCGGATGCGGTGAGCGAGATCGGGGCAGAGCTTGCTGACGAGGATGCGCGCCTCGAGGCCGAAGGCTTGCGCCTTGCTGAGGAGAGGCGCAAACTAAAGGTAGCCATCACCCTCGCGCGTCACCAACGTGATCTCGAAAACGCGAAGGATGAAGCGTCGCTGGCGGCTTCGTGGGAGGCCTGCTCCCAGGCTGTCGAGGAGGCTTGGGAAGCAGACCGACGGCGCAAGGATGCGGAGGAGCACGCATGGGAGCTCCAGGCCTGGAGCAGCAAGTGGAACTGCGCCAAGCGGCCCTTGAGTCGATGGAGGGGGCCCCTATTTGACCGGGCGGAGCTTCTGAAGCGTGAGGAGGCGCTGACGCTGGAGGCCGCCGAGCGCAACCTTGATCTTGAGCGGTTGGAGACGAGGGAGCGCCTGGTGGCTCGGGTGGATGATGACGTTGCCGCACGTGAAGCCCGAGCCCAGGAAGAAGTCGATCGCCGCGTGGAGGAAGCTAGCTCGGCCTTCGAGCACGAATACGAGACAAGGTTGGGGCTGATCACGGCCGAGGCTAAGGGCAGGACCGCGGCCCTCAGGGCCAAACTGGCCGAAGTGACGGGGCGTGCGGACTCCTCCGCAGCCGCCCTCAGCACAGCACAAGCGGAGCTGTCCTCTTCCCGGGCCGAGCAGCTTCTTCTCCAACAGAGGGTTGATGACGCCGAGGCCGTCGCGTAGCGGAATGAGGACGTGATCCGTCGGCGGCAGGTTCTGGAGCGTGAGCATGCCCCCATGCTTCAAGCGCTCATAGAAAGGCCAACACATCTTTCGACAACATCTGCGAGGCTGTCGCTAAGGAGCCGCACGAGGTCAACTACGCCGGCAACCTCCAGTTTTTCATCGATGTGGTGATGCTTCTGGAGAACCGCTTCGAAAGGTCCTGTTGGCTTGTCGACGAGAGCAGCCGAGCCTTGCTCGGGCGTGCATTCTCCCGCGTCTTCAGCTATCTACTGGGCAGGGACCCCCACTTCGACTTTGACGCTCCCATTGCACCCGTGCCCATAGCCGTCCGGGGCGACCTGGCACGATGGGTGGAGGATAATGTGGACAACCTCGTCAGGGCCTTTGTGCCTGATGATGATGGCGTGGTCGTGGCCTCCAATGGAGGCAGTGTTGTGGACGAGCCTGGCACTGACGGAGATGCTAGCGGCGGCGGTGGCAATGTGAACGACGCCAGTGATGCCTCTGAGGATGCCCAAGAAGACGCGGTGAGTAATATGTCCGACTGACCGCGTGTCACTGCTGTTTATCCTGCACGAAGAAGGTTCGGGCTTGGCCCTGAAGAATGTAAGAGCATTTTCGGAGGGGAAGCCCCTCATGTAAAGGTTTGCAATTAGTACCCTGGTAAGTATAACGTTGCGTGTGAACTTAGCCGCTGGCGCGGTGATGAGTCAGCTGACTTGTGTACCTTTCGACCCAGACGAGTCCCGAGTGGGCCTGCGGGGGCCGCCGTACCTCGAGTGTCGCCAGATTAACTTGTAGATTCCGTGATGAGGACCTCCGGAATGGGTGTGGCAACAGCGGTCCTGGCTGTAAAACGTGCCTGGCCCGGCCCGGCTCGCGAGGGGGGCAGCTGACGCTAACTTTGGACGCAAAGCCAAAACCAGAATGCGAGAGATTGCTCGAACGAGACTAAACACCCCTTCCCCCAAACACACGCAAGCATCGAGCCGAAATCCAACTCAAATCCAAATCAAAGAACTTTGTCAACAAGGAAAGGCGAAAGCAAAAGGCCGCGTCCCGCACCTAGTCTAGTCTTCGACGTCTTCTCACCAGCACGGAGCTAAGTGCTGCCACTGGGCATGGGCGGGAGCCCCCGAGGCCCGAGGGCGGCTCTTCGGAGACTCCGGGGTGTGTACAGCCCCACTCAATGTTACGTGAGAGTGTCACGGGCGGCGAGCTTCACAGGCACTGGGCCTTCTTCACAGGTACCGGCCTTGCTTCATATCTGTCGGATTTCGGGTTCCGGCAGACCCTTGAGGTTCGAACACTGGGGTGCGCATGGAGATCTCTCCCCTGCCGATCTACGTCCAATCTCCTCGCGTGATCTAAGCTGGAAACAACGAACAACACAAGGGATTACTGGTTCGGGCCACCGTTGTGGTGTAATACCCTACTCCAGTGTGTGGTGTGGTGGATTGCCTCAGGGGCTGATGATGAATAATACAAGGGAAGAACAACCTCGCGAGTGGTGTTCTTGAGCTAGTGCGATGAACTTCTAGGGTGAGTTCAGTCGCCTCTCTCTCTCTCTCTCTCTCTCTCTCTGCTAGGGTTCTACCAGATCTCCCCTTGTCCTCCTACTCTGTGGTAGCTAGCTCTATTTATAGAGGCCCTGGGCCTCTCCCCAAATAATGAGCGGGAAGGGCGCCAACAATTGGCCATTTTGAAGGGGAACATGTAGTACAAGTTATCCTGACCAAAGGTCACGACAAAAAAAGACACATCCGTGACATTTTGGCCGAACGAAATTTTTTTCTGGCATACATATGACACTTCTATGACGATAATTGTGACAAAACCCGGTATCATCATAGATGTGGTGGGCTCCTACTTCTATGACAAACAATCATGACAGAAAATGGGCTTTTCATCCTGGGCGGGCCGGAGACGCAGTTGCATGACATTCTTTGGGCCATCCATGACAGAAAAAACCGTGGTAGAAGCGAGGGGGAGGAAAATTTCAGGGAGTTCCCGGTTATGGTGGGAGGTCGGGGGCCAAGCGATGCGCGTTTCTCTCGTACACGTATGCGCGTGTGTGCGAGGCATTGGCTCTAACTGAACCAGAGCGAGGCGTTGGGCTCTAACTGAACCCGAGCGGTTGCATTGCAGGCTACGCGTTACTGAACCCGAGCGATCAATCGATGGCTGTTAACTGAACCCGTTCGAGCGATTCCTTCGCTACTACTGCTAACTCAAGCCGATTGATGCTGCCTCTGGATGAACAGTGAGCGTTGGGGGGGGGGGGTTGGATGAACATTTCCCGGTGGGGGTGGATGAACAGGACCCCGTGGTGTTGCCTCTGGATGAACAGGACCCCAATCGATCGAGCCTGTTGGGGCTGGATGAACAGGACCCCGTGGAGGGCTGGATGAACAGGACCACCACATGGAGGGCAGGATGAACAGTAGACGGTGGAGGGCAGGATGAACAGTAGCCCGTGGAGGGGTGGTTGAACAGGAGCCCGTGGAGAGGGCTGGTTGAACAGTAGCCTATGGAGTAGCGCGCGGTGGAGGCTGGATGAACAGGAGCCCGTGGATGAACAGTCGCAGGTGGAGGCTGGAGGAGGTCGACGGTGGATGAACAGTAGCTCGTGGAGGCTAGAGGGGGTCGACGGTGGAGATGAACAGTATCCCGTGGAGTCCCGTTTTGCGGTACGGACCACCGTTTCGACCGTAGCGCTCCAACACAAGTCCGTTTCGTCCGTTTTGCGGTACACGACACCCCTCCCGATCAACAGGACCCCCGTTTCAACCGTAGGAGGTCCGTTTCCTCTGTTTTGCGGTACACCAGACCCCTCCCGATCAACAGGATCCCGTTTCGAACATGGCCAGTCGAACACAAGGACGTTTCCTCCGTTCTGCGGTACGCCAGGCCTCATTTCCATCGCCTGTTCCGACCAAGCCCTCCCGATGAACACGACGCATTCCATTGCCTCCCCATGAACACGACGCATTCCGTTGCCTCCCCATGAACACGACGACAACGATGTTTCTCCGTTCTGACCCAGCCATGTACACGAGCCCTAGCCGTACGTATGCGCGAGTAGGCGTTCGAGACCCCGCCCGTATGTACATATACGTGGCCTTATTTTCTTTCTTGCACCCTGGCCGCTGTACGTACGTGTACATGCTACGTGCGCGCCTCTACTACGACACGTGGGCGCCTCTACTACGACACGTGCGCGCCTCTACATCGACCAGTATGTACATACATGTTCGCGACCAGAGTGACAACACTACGTACGCTTCGACCAGGTGGTCCCGACTATCAGGCATTTCCTTGCCTGCGAAGATGTAGCTGGTGGGTCCTAGCAGTCAGGGGGCAAATCATTTTTTTTGCCCGAACGCACTTCCTTGCAAGCAAAGATGTAGCTGTTGGGTCCCAGCAGTCAGGGGGAAACGTTTTTTTCGCGAAATACAATGGCCCGTTCGGTGGGTCCCAGCTGTCAGGTGGAGGAATCATTATTTTCCGCGTAATAAGGAGGCACTTCCTTGCTGCCGTCGTGGACCCAGCTGTTAGCCTCTCCACGTACAGTCCACATCCGATGGAAGTCGTTCCTTCCACGTTGACCACGCCGCGTCGAGAGCACCAGGGCGGTGGACGACGGCGAGGCCTAAGAAGGGGACGACGCGGAGCCAGTGAAGATGCCGCAGTGGATGCCCTCGTGGAGAGGAGTATGCGGGTTCACTCGTTCGGCTCGGTGTGAGGCTGCCGTCACCGCAGGGCCTGGCCAGCGGTGGGAATAGTATGGGGTGGTGGGAATAGTATGGGGCGGTGAGGCCTCCACGGCAGCACAGCCGGTCATGAGAGGCAGGAGCAGGCGGCACGACCGGCGCTGCTTTGGGCGGCTAGAGCAAGAACACCAGAGGTTGAAGAAGCACTACAGCCGTTGTTCAGAGCCCATTTCAACCACCGTTCAAAAAAGAATTCAATAAAATTTCCCACATTTTGATGGGATCCGAAATATTTTTTTCCAGAAATTTCTAGTCAGATTAAATACAGTTTCAATATAAATTTATATTACGTAAAAATCCAACGAAACATTGCGCTCGCAACAATTAATGAAATTAAAATTTTCAATATCCAAAAATAATATTTTATAAAGTAATCACGTGTTTGGTGCATTTTTTATAGTTACTGCCCAGTTTTTATAATTACATCCCATTTATTATTTCTTAAAGCGCATTTTCTTGTTAAGCCTAATGCATCCCTCCTAGGAAAGATTTGCAGCCCAGCGGGGTGGAGAATAACAACTTGACCTTGCCTGGGTATTCCTAAAAAAAAGTATAGCTGGGCTAGCCATTTTCAGCTTGAAAAAAATTAATATCTGGGCTGGATATCTGGCCTGGGGTAGACGGGTCACAGCCCGCCCAGTTAATACCTGCAGCGATGTTTTTGTTGTTGTTCAGAGGAGAAAAATTAATATCTGGGCTAAACATCGAAAAACTCTGCAGTGCTCACACCTCAAAAACACAAATACTGCTCGAGCTACTTGGTCCCAGCTATCGGCCGCTTCTTGTGCAATTCTCTCGTTTATTGACTAGTACTACATAGGTTGACAATGGTGTGGGACCGTGATGTCAGGAAACCAGGGGGAAGCAAAATAAATAACTTCAGCGAGCGCTTCCACCTTTGCCTCGTTGTTTCCCGTGGAAACCCCTTTCCTCTTAACTGCTGTGATTAAATGTTGTGTTTAGAAGAGAGAAATATTCTTCTTTTCCACCAATCTGCTTGCACCTAGGTCGTGATGCACCTTCTAATATGACTTATTCACCTAGATGGAGGGAGTATAGTTTTATACATACATACACACACATATATATATAATAAGCAGGCACTTGCATACGTGAGGCTATGGACCTGGTGGGTCCCCATTGTCATCCTCTCCAAGTAAAGTCATCTCCTCGCCCGCGCGCGCTTTCCGCCCGAAACAGTCAGCATCGCCCGCCCCGCTTCCCGGTGCAGACGATTGCTCCGCCTTCAAATGACACAGGTGCCGTCCGTCCGTCCATATGCTGCCCACATTAATGATACGCGGTTGCCGAGGCAGCTACTCTGGCGCCACACGTCCGTCCCTCCGCCCACCCACCATTGCTATATAAACTGCTCCGCCGGCCATAGCCGCAATCATCCGCATCCGTTCCCTTTCTCCTGTCCACACCACTACTACCCACCATGGCTTCCTCGCGCTCCAGCGCTCTTCGAGACGGGCGAACGATGGACCACAAGGAGATGGCAGCCATTGCTGCCGACCGGCAGGCAGCCGGAGGACGACGTCGTCCCAATGGAGAACATGGTAGTCGTTGATCCGGCACCAACCCCCTCCTCCGCGCCATCCTCGCCGGTGCATTGCACCATGACCATCGACGAGGTCCGTGCCCAATATATGGACAGTGTGAGGCAGATGTGTCAGGAGCAGTTTCGGGAGGCGCAGGCCGACGCCGCCTACAACCACCATCTCCTCCAGGAGCATCTGCAGGCGGAGGAGCAGATCGCCGCGGAGCGGGCGGAGTAGGAGGCGCTACTCAACTCGTACCGCTCCGCCCGCAAGGGCCACCTCGAGCGCTGGCGGGAGGGCATGCGGGTGGCAGAGGCTGCGGCCGCCTACAAAGAGGCTAGCAAAGAGGGCGATGAAGCGGGCGAGGCGCTGTTTGGCGAGATCGAGGATGAGGCAGAGAACAATGCTGGCTCCGACGAGTCCCCGCTCCGCTGGCGTCGATGAGGCCCTGCTCCTCCAAGGCCCCGCGGCGCCAACAACGAGGCAGAGGACACCGCCGGCTCCGCCGAGGCCCCGCCCCGCCAACAACAAGGTAGAGGACATCGCCGGCTCAGCCGAGGCCCCACCCTGCCGGCAACGCGGGGGAGGATTTCCACCGCTCTGCTGAGGCGCCGCCTGCCGGCAACGAGACAGAGGACATCGTTGGCTCCGCCGAGGCCCCGCCCCGCTGCCAATGAGGCCGCGCCACACAGAAAACGAGCAAGAGTAGAACACGATAGGTCGCCGCCGCTCGGGTCCAAGTAAGGCCACCGCTGCTACCATCCTGTTGAAGCCAAGCTAGGCAGGTTGACCATTGACGGCCGGCTAGCTTCTTGGCGGCGACGTGGAGTCGGGGAGTTCTACTGGAGAGTAACGCTGCTTCTACTTAACTGCTGGTGCAGTTGGCTGACTGACACGTGGGCCCAACAGGCCACATGTCAGTTAAGAAACTGCACCTGCAGTTAAGTCACTGAAGCTTCTGTTCGGCTCAGCGGGACACAGGTGGGTAGCTTCGGTTAATTAATTATACCTCCAGCGCACCCCTTTTTAGTTGAAGAATGTATGAAATGTAATGAAATCTGGCATGTTTTTATGAAATCCGACCATGTATGAATGAATTTTTTTCGATTAGTTCGAATTCCTGTATCACTGGCATTGGATGAACATTCAAAACAATATGTACTAGCATTATTCCCAGGGTGATCACCTCGTTTGTAGCAGTTTCACATGTACTCCCTCCGGTACTTTCTAGTCTGCGTACAAGTTTTGTCTGCAGTCAAAGTATCTCTACTTTGACCAATCTTATACAAAAAAGTATGCACTTTCACAATGTGCGAAGTAAAAAGGAACAGAAGGAGTACAAAGAGTTTGAGCAGGTTTTTAGCGTTTCTGTACATTGCAATAAAACACACAGGCCTGGCAATTCATAGAGAACATTCAAAACAATGATTATGCATCTCAAGGACTCACATGTCAGAGGCAATATTTACTTCACAACTAAAGAATAAAGAAAAAATTGATCGACGCAGCTGACAGGAAGGGCGTCCCATTCGAAAATATCAAACACATGTCTTGCTAAAATCAATGAGCAAAATTTGACAAGGTTGTCCCATTCCAAAATATCAAATGCCTACGATTGTGGAATGGGCAGGGTTTGCCATCAGTTCGGACATTGACATGGCACTTCATGCTAAATAAACCGGCTATTCTTTTTGTGCAGTTCCACCAAAATCAACCAAATTCACGCGTAGCTTGTATGATTTCGCCCTTATATGTTGCAACGCCTTGAACTTATCGGCACCTCCTTTCTTATGGTGGAAATGAATGATTCGATATATTCATGAACATTTTGTGCAATTCCCATTGAAATCAAGCTGAGCACCCCTGTTTGCACAAATACAAAAAAGTGATTAGTATAGAGAAAATTGTACTATGAATTGACAGTTTCGACAGGCACATACATGGTCCATGTAGAGCACACTTTTAGAAAAATGGAACTCACCAGAAAGAATCCTAGAAAAACATTGTACTCGCGCATCACAGGAAAAATTGGAGATTTTGTCAGTCCTTCTGAGCTGAAGTTAGTTTGGTCTTGTGGGGAGTAATGTAACCATCCTTCAACTGCTCCTTCTGATGATAAGATAGACAGGGCTTCTTCATCCTGGCATAATCGGAACTAGTCACTTCACGTACTCCATATTCTTCTTCAGAGGAAGATGATCCTGTTGTGCAAAGACAAGAGGACTACTAAATGCTAGCATCACTATTTGCTCGAAAAAAGGAAAGGAATTATTTAAACAGCACATATGAAGCACTTCTCAAGGACAATACCACTTTTTCATGACAGCACCGGGAGTTGATTTTTGTTTTTCTTCCCCTTGTTCTTCCCCTTCATCACTTGGTTCAATAACAAACAAGCTTCGCCTTCAATGTAAGATTTGGCATGTCAATTAGGGAGCACAAGTATAGTACTAAACTTAATTTCCTGATGAAATTGGCAAAATACAGGCCAGCAGTTGTTAAATATCCTTATCTTACCTCAATGGGATATTATGATGCACATACAGATTGGAAGTCTTGTCTCCATTTGTGCAGTTCACTAAAATCAAGCAACATTATCGTACAAGTAGCACAACATATGAATGCACACTGCAGAATCATGTGAATGAAGGCTAGTACTGACCTCTCATGATGCAGAATTCAAACAACTCACAAGAATAAGATCTGAACCAAATTCACCTTAACGGATAGGAAGTAAGATCTCCTCTTGTGCAGTTCCACTAAGGTCAAGCAATCAAGCAACATTGTCGGTGTGACATTTTGGTTGAACTGCACAAAACACTCTTAAAACAAAAGTATTTTGTGCAGTGTAACAAAAGGTCACAATGGCAACAAGGTGAAGCAGATAACCCTGTTTACACAGAGGTGCAAAGGAAACAATTAGTGGTCAATAACGGTGGATGACACAGAAGCCAACAAAAAGAAGCATCTACCTTATCTAAATGGGAAAGAAAGCAAGACAGTAGCATTTCTCAAACGATGGCATTGATTAATATCAACATAGAGATTATATTAACAATAAAATCCGTTAAACATGTAATTTGCTTTTAACTGTGGCATTGCATCAATTTTCCAGCGGCATTATTAGAGGGTGTTTGTTTACAGGGACATTTTGGTGTAGGGACTAAAAAACTCCATGTCAGACCCATCTAAACCAAAGAGGAGGGACTTTTAGGGACTAAAAGTGGGCATTTGGGACTAAAGAAAGAAGACCCCGAGGGAGTCTTTTTGGGACTTTTTCCAACAGTTGCCCCTGCCATGCATCGCACCTTGTCTCTATTAGTTCATTACTAGGGGTAACATGGTCTTTTAGCATGTCATTTAATAACCCCTAGTCCATGTTTAGTCCCTGGAACCCAGCAGGTAGGGACTAGGGAGTTTTTAACCAAACAGGGCATTAGATTAACAATAGCTAATGAGTTGCACGGGACAGTGGAGGCACCAGCACCATGTGCATCTACCGATGTATTGTGGTCATGCACAGTCTGTTGCAACAAAGAACATGCAACCAAGGAGCATATTTGTGTTGGTCCCAGTTTTGTTATCTTTAGACGCCTTTCCCAATGTGAGCGCAGCAAATCTAGTCCTGCTCAAACTCTACAGCCTTGTCCCTTCCTTTCCTTTTTGAACTAGTACTTTCCCCCCTTCCTTTCCTCTTTGAACCACGTCCTAGATTTATGCGATACAACTTTCCCCACTACTTTCCCCCATTCCTTTCCTCTTTGAACCACGTCCTAGATTAATGCTATACAACTTTCCCCCTTCATTTCCTCTTTGAACCACGTCCTAGATTCATGCTATATACAACTTTTGCCACTACTTTCCCCCACTCCTTTCCACTTTGAACCACGTCCTAGATTCATGGTATACATGCAGCTAGAGCAATGCATGTGGAGTAAGTAGATTATACCTTATGGTTCTTGGGGCATGGTTCGGTGGGCGACGGGGCGGCGAAGAAGAAGGGGTCGGAGGCCCTCCCGCGCCGCCGCTGGGTGGAAAGTGAACAGCTGCGCCGATAGTCCCTCGCCGACGGCGACAGCGTTAAGCCTCCTTCCCTTCCCGGCGGACGGATCCTGCCGGCTCTTTGAGCAGCAGTGAGGGGAGAGAGAGGCCAATGAAGTCTTGTTTAGATCTGGAGAGGGCGAGTGTGTGAAGAGAGCAACTACAAGCGCTGAGGCTCCAGCGGGAGAGGGCGAGAGAGTGAGCGAACGGGCTAACCAGCTACACAACCCTCCCGTTATATTCAACGAGAGGGAAATAACCTTTTATACATTCCTGCATTCGTGTGACAAGCATGCCGTGTTTTTTTTGTGTGTGTGTGGGAGTCATTGGGATTTCAATAATAATCGTGTCATGTGGCTTTGGTGGTAAGACTATCCACAGTGGTGCAGAAATAATGCAGCCTTAGTCACCTTACCTCTCTCCACGTAGTACGTTGGGTCCCACCAGTTAGAGGGTGAAACAAACAAATTAGTAAGAAAAATTAAAAGCGCCAGCGGTGTATCTTACCTCACACATCTCGCTACTGCTCGGGAACACTGTCCAATTGATCCCTCTGTTCGCTCACGTACTATTTTAAGTGAATCCTTATTATAACATGCACACAAATTTTGGCCACTTGTATTCGACTTAAGTCAGTGTGCCATCGTATCTCGTATACTTATTACTCCCTCCGTCTAGGTGTAATAAGTCACGTTAGAAGGTGCAACGGGACCAAGGTGCGTGTGTGTGTGTGTTAGAGAGAGCGATAGATCGACCTACTCCTACAGAGAGATGTTGTGTAGTGTACGATTTTAGCCGCGAGAGTCGGTGCATCCTCTCGTTTCTGGGCGTGTCCGGTAGGGACATGCGGATAGCTGCCACACCCACTCTTGACCAGCCTGGCCCACCCAAAGCCCCTCCATCACCCGCGCATGCTTCCCGCCCAAAAAGGTCAGCGCCGCTCCAAAGAATCGATGCCGCATTCATGCCCGGGCAGAGCGGACACGACCTCTCACTGGAGCAAGAGTGATGGTTGCTTCGTCCGTCCAACTTACTGCTGGGTCTATGTGATTTGACGGCTCATTGGTCTTTATTACTGAGGTGGTAGGACTGCTGGATGTCCCACGCTTTCGGCGAAAGGAGGTATACTACTACTACTAGATTACAATTATCTCCATTCTTACAATGGAGGCGTGCAAGAGCAGTGAAAACACGCAGGCTTAGTGATTACATGGCCCACCTCACACTACTATCATCGTGCAACACCTAACTCTTTACATAGTACTCCATCCGTTCCTAAATATTACTAGATGAGTCCCGGCGCGTTGGCGCGGAACAACGGTATATCTCTCTACGCAAAATTGTCGATTTCATAGAACAAAAAAAACTTTATAACCGCATGACAAATGTGGTAGCCAAACTAAATAAACTCCCATCATCATTTAGATCATCCCACGTAAGGAAAAAAGATCAGCCAACTCCTGAACTCCTACTGCACAATGGGATTATATTTTTCTTTTTGATATGTTAATGGGACTTAAAAGCTCACTTACATGCATGCTACCGGTGCATGCTTGCATGCAGACATGTTAATGTGATTTAAAACCCAGTCACATGCATGTGGCACGGTATTTCTGCATGCTTGCATGTGGCTTAGTGCGGAGCCTCTCAACGTCAAGATCATACGGCTATTATGGACTGATTTACTTCATCTAACGGCTACATCAATTTCGACGACGTGGCTCAAGGAGAGGATAGAGAATTCCAAGTAGTGGGGGCTAGCTATTACTAGTAGATATAAGTCTTTGTAGAGATTCCACTACATACGGAACACAATGAATGAATCTACACTTAAAATGCATCTATATACATCCGCATGTGGTTCATGGTGAAATCTCTACGAAGACTTATATTTAGGAACGGAGGAAGTACTAGTATAGTACATACTGTAATTTATCAGCGAGATAAATTTGTAGAATGCTATGAAGCTTCCAGCTTCTGTTACATGTATCTTGCATCCTAGGTTGCCCATTGCAACATTTCATAAAATACAAAGGAGACTAACATGCATGCTATCGCATCTCAATGATTGACAGATCATAGCAAATATGTACTCCCTCCGTTCCAAAATAAGTTTCTCAACTTTGTGCAAACTTTAGTACAAAGTTGTACTACTACTAAAGTTGACACTTATTTAGGAACAGAGGCAGCTAAAGAAAAAAACGATCCATGCAGTCCCTAGACCTTGAACCGTGAACCCTGACCAGGCTTCAATTTGCTGGCAACGTTCGAGCTTCCTAATAAATGAAGTTTGCAACCTTTTGACCATCGGATCATTTTGTGCAGTTTCACCAAAATCGAGATGAGCATCCCTGTGGCAAAGAAATTGAACAAGCGTGATTAGAATAAGATTATTGGGACTAGTTGATGAGACATAAACTCATCACAAATACAGTACATAGAAGCCACTAGAGGTATGTGCGGGGCAAAGAAGTAGAGAAATATCCACAGGGAGTGATGTCGGCAGCTGGAGCAGTGGTGCAAGCCGGGTGTAAAGGGAGTTGTACCTGAGGGACGTAGCTCAACCTTGAGGAGGGTGGCGGGAGGCGGCAACTGCCCACGTCGCAGTAGTGAGCAAGGGACGAAGGCAACCTCACCGGCTTTGTGAGAGAGAACGGCGGGGACCCCTGATCGGGACGTGCCGACAGTGGGATTTCGCCATCGGCGACGGCCACCTCATCTACACTAAGCATCCACCCCTTCCCCAAGCGGACGTGATCCTACGGGATGTTCGAGATGTGGCCACAGTCGTTTTGTGCGAGAGAGTGTGAAGAGAGCAACCCCAGCAAGCAACCGTGTAGGCTGGCCCGTCCTGACTATGTACTCCTTTTCTCTCCATATGAACCTATCATATTGCGTACGTGCCACTGAAGAAAAAAGAACTTTATTTATAAATGACGCGGCACCTACTACTCGTTCTCCTATAACCTTGCGCTTGGTATCTCCAAAATATTGACCTTGCGATTGGATCTTCGCCTCTTCGGGAAGTCGAGCAATAATGGTAGTGAAGTATATATTGTTCTGGCTATATGAGACCGAATGAATTGATGCACGTCCACCACGTGGGCGAGGGTCGAGGGGTGAGGGAGAGTGCTACATACGGAGCAAATGAGTGAATCTACTGTAACACCCCGGATGTAACTTTCCCAATTTGTACTCCAACTCTTGCCGTTTCCGGCGTTAAGTTATTTTATTTTCTCGGGTTCGGGTCTTTGTCTCCCTGTGTTGTTATCGTTGTCATGCATCTCATATCATGTCATCATGTGCATTGCATTTGCATACGTGTTCATCTCATGCATTCGAGCATTTTCCCCGTTGTCCGTTTTGCATTCCGGCGCTTCGTTTCTCCTCCGGTGGTCATTTCTACCTTTCTTTCATGTGTGGGGATTAAACATTTCCGGATTGGACCAAGACTTGCCAAGCGGCCTTGGTTTACTACCGGTAGACCACCTGTCAAGTTTCGTATCATTTGGACTTCGTTTGATACTCCAACAGTTAACCGAGGGACCAAAAAGGCCTCGTGTGTGTTGCAGCCCAACACCCCTCCAATTTGTCCCAAAACCCACCTAAACCTGCTCCATCATCTAGAGCGTTCGATCATGACCGCGTGGCCGAAAACCGCACCTCATTTGGACTCACCTAGCTCCCTCTATGCCTATAAATAGGCCCTCCTCGAGAAATCCCGGGTCTCCCCTTCCCCTAACCCTAGATCCACACCTCGCGAGCCGCCGAACAAAATTTCCACCGACGGACGTGTCTGCCGCCGTGTCCGCGCCACGTGGCAGCCGCCCATTCGCCCGCGCGCCGCGCCCACATCCTCGTGCCGCCACCCGCTCTCCGGCCCGCAGGGCCCAGGCGGGGCCCTCCCCGGCCCGAAGGCGCGTCGCCGCCCGCGCCCGGAGTCCCCGCGCCGCGCCGCCTCCCTCCTCGGCTCCGGCCGCCGCTTCCGGCATTCGCCGGCGCCGCTCCTCCTCGTCGGTGTGAGATCCGGCCGGCATTCCGCCACGGCGGACCTCGCCAACGCCGGCCACCGTCATCGTCACCACCGCCCGGTCGTCCTCGCCCCTCCTCCTCGACGTCCATGACGTCTCGGCGCGCTCCAAGTCCTCGCCGGCGAGCCCGTCAAGTCTGTCCGGCGAACCTCGACGTCCGTGCCCCGGCGAGATCCGATCTGGATCTGAAACCCTAGGGGTTGACCTCTCAATTTTCCCTAAGTCTGCAGCTCATGTGCTCCTATTCATCATGTCGTATCTCCTCATCCGTAGCTCCGTTTTGGACATATAGCATATCAAAATGTTCATCTCAGAGAGTACATCATTACATTCCATTGCATCATTTTCATTTGAGTTCATCTTGATTCCCGAAATTCTATTAGAAGAGGGCTACTTGAGATATTTGTCAGATCTGCTACTCCATTTGCATATTTGTCATTTTTGCCATGATTATTGTGTGCATGATATGCCCATGAGCTCTACATATGTTTTGTTAAGGGTTTTGCCATCTTTCCAGAGGTGCAACCCATGTATTTTTGTGATGTGTGTGGTGACTAGTGCAAGCTTGCAAAGTGAGGCACTTGGTAGTGCTGATTTCAGGGACTTAGCAATTCCACTAAGTCCCTGATCTGTTTATTTCATATGGCCATATGTTCATGTTGTTTCCTAGTGATCCGTGTCTCTTTTGAGGATGATCCGTAAGGATGTTTTGTTAATCATGTAGTGCTCTATCTATCCATGTCTTTGTTTGCAATTATGGAGCACCCTAGCTTGAGTCAATCGAGCTCTACTTTTGCTACTTTGTGAATCTGGGCAGATTGTCAACTTGTTTGCAATTTTGCCGATGATGTTGTAGTCGATCCGTGCATGCTATGCTATTGTTTCTTGCCATGTCTAGCTTGTATTTTGTGTATTTTTGATGGGTGTATGCTTAGTTTGTCATGACTTGCTCCGTAGTGAGTGCATCGAGCTCGTAAACATGCCTACTTGATATCTGTTTTCAGCATGCTCCAGTTTTCACTAAGTCTGAGAACTGATTATGTTTTTGCTATGTTCACATGCTTGTTATTATATTTTCTGCTCCCTTTTGGCTAAAGGTCACTAAGGGACTTTTGTTAAGCTTTTTGAGTAGCTCCATTCCATATTTTACTTTGTCATGTTCAGGTCCTGTAGCATGTAGTTTTGTTGCTCCAAAGAGAGCTACCTGATCTGAAATTCCAGACAAGTGTTAATTTCACCAAGTCTGAGATCTGTTTGCCATATGCATTTTTGCCATGCTTGTTTGAACCTGTTAATGGATGAATTGGCCGTAGCTCAGTGCTAGACTTTTGTTAAGCATCTTGAATGCATCCCTTCCATGTATTTTGTTGTCATGTTTGGGTGCTGTATCATGTTCATCTCATTGCATTTAGATGACCACTTGCTGTAGATCGCAGACCGGTGTCATAATTGAATCGCTTGCCATTTCCAAATCGTAACTCCGATTTCGGTGATCTTTACATCGTTTTCAAGCGATTTCATCTCATTTTTCCAGTGGCACACTTGGATTTCCAAGTTGAGGCCAGGATCTTGCATTTCCTGTCACATCTTGCATATGCATCCCGCATCGCATCCCGCATAGAATACCATCCTTGCATCATATTGTTTGATCCTTGCACGTGGTTGATTGTGTCCTTGTTGCTTGTTTGTCTTGTTTGGGTAGAGCCGGGAGACAAGTTCTCTAACGAGGAGCCCGTTGAGTTTGCTTTCGAGGATCCAGTCAACTCTGACAACTTTGCAGGCAAGATGATCATACCGTCGAAATCACTACTATCTTTGCTATGCTAGTTTGCTCGCTCTTTTGCTATGCCAATGCTACGATGCCTACCACTTGCTTTCAAGCCTCCCAAATTGCCATGTCAAACCTCTAACCCACCATGTCCTAGCAAACCGTTGATTGGCTATGTTACCGCTTCGCTCAGCCCCTCTTATAGCGTTGCTAGTTGCAGGTGAAGATTGGAGACCGTTCCTTGTTGGAACATTTATTTACTTGTTTGGATATCATTATATTGCAATGTTATCTTAATGCATCTATATACTTGGTAAAGGGTGGAAGGCTCGGCCTCTCGCCTAGTGTTTTGTTGCACTCTTGCAGCCCTAGTTTTCGTCATATCGGTGTTATGTTCCCGGATTTTGCGTTCCTTACGCGGTTGGGTTATAATGGGAACCCCTTGATAGTTCGCCTTGATTAAAGCTTTTCCAGCAATGCACAACCTTGGTTTTACCATTTGCCACCTAGCCTCTTTTTCCCTTGGGTTTCCGGAGCCTGAGGGTCATCTTATTTAAACCCCCCCGGGCCAGTGCTCCTCTGAGTGTTGGTCCACCTGTCAGCTGCCGGTGGCCACCAGGGGCAACTCTGGGCTGGCCTACCCGTACCTAAGACAATCTGAGTGTGCCCTGAGAAAGAGATATGTGCAGCTCTTATCGGGATTTGTCGGCACATTCGGGCGGTGTTGCTGGTCTTGTTTGACCTGTCGAAGTGTCTTGAAGAACCGAGATACCGAGTCTGATCGGAACGTCTCGGGAGGAGGTATATTCCTTCGTTGACCATGAGAGCTTGTCATGGGCTAAGTTGGGACTCCCCTGCAGGGATTTGAACTTTCGAAAGTCGTGCCTGCGGTTATGGGCAGATGGGAATTTGTTAATGTCCGGTTGTATATAACTTGAACCTTAACTTAATTAAAATGAATCAACTGAGTGTGTTACCGTGATGGCCTCTTCTCGGCGGAGTTCGGGAAGTGGACACGGTGTTGGAGTAATGCTTGCGCAGGTTGTTCTATAGTTTCTCGCTCGCGCTTTGCCTACTCTTCTTGCTCTCTTTTGCGAATAAGTTAGCCACCATATATGCTAGTCGCTTGCTGTAGCTCCACTTATATTTACCTTGCCTTACCTATAAGCTTAAATAGTCTTGATCACGAGGGTACGAGTTTGTTGAGTCCCTGGGGCCTGATGATTCCGCTCCAGGTGACGCGCTCGAGCTCAAGTGGGAGTTCGACAAGGACTATCAATGTTATTATGTTTCCTTTCCTGATGATCAGTAGTGGTGCTCAGTTGGGGGTGACCGGGACCGTGTCGCATGTTGGGTTATCTTTTATTTTGGCGCCGTAGTCGGGCCATGAGTGTTTGGATGTTGTATGTTATTTATGTACATGATTGACGTGGCGAGTGTAAGCCAACTATGTTATCCCTTTTATTATCTATATTACATGGGATGTTTGCGATGATTGCCTGACTTGCGACATATGCCTTCAATGCGATTATGTCTCTAAGTCGTGCCTCGACACGTGGGAGCTATAGTCGCATCGAGGGTGTTATAAGTTGGTAATCAGAGCCTTCCCCGACCTTAGGAGCCCCATTGCTTGATCGTTTTTAGCGGTCGAGTTGTATCTAGAAAAATGTTTTGAGTCATTTAGGAATTATATATCAGAGAGTTTAAGAATTCTTTTACTCCCCAGTCTCCTCATCGCTCTGGTAAGGCATCCTGACGTAGAGTTTTGACTCTTCTCTTCTCAAATTTCACTAAAAAAAATTTAGGATCACGCGGGTATCTTGGAATCGTTCCGATGGTTTTATGATGAGAACATTGTCTTGGTGCCTCCTGTCAGGGGTTTTGTGGAAGTGTCCCGGGGAGTTGAGCTCTGAGGTGTTGTCGTCATAATTTTATCGTGGCAGTTCTGGAATACCTGAGTTTAATATGCCGACATCGAAAATCTCTTTTATGCAGTTTGTTGGTGAGATAACCTCGACGCCACCCAGTACTGGGGCGGGAGTTCGGGAGTATCGCCATAACTTGTATAACGGATGCTTTTCGAAGGTTGAGGTAGATGGTTTCCGAAGTTTTTCTCGGTTATGTGTTGAAGGATGGATACAGCTAGATGTAGGATTTGCTAGAATTGGGTGAGATATTATGCTTCCCCTGTATCCCCAACACCTGATTGCATAACCGGAAAGGTTCGGGAGTTTCATAGGTGGGAATTCTCGTAGCTCTAGTTCTTCTTCCACGGATATTGGTTTGAGATTGGGATTTCTTACCGATTATTCGTTCTTGATTCGTACCCTGTTGATTTATTTCTCTATCTTAATTCTACGTGGCTTCTCAATTTATGGATATGTGACCATTTCAAGAGGAATGCATTCGTTCATTTTGTTCGGATGTGAAGACTATATGTTGCAATTTTCATTCCGTTGGATTCAGCTTCAATATTCATCTGTCTATGTGCTAACGGTGGTCAACCTCTTCAGGATGGCTCCCGCTAAGAGCACCAGTCAAAACCAGAATCAAGATCCGCCACCACCTCCACCTCCTCCGGAGCCATGGCAAGCTGTGATGGCCGCAACCAATGCAAACACACAGTTGATCATGCAAATTTTTCAAGAGCGCAATCAAGGCAACAATCAGAATCACTCTGCTACACTCAACCAGTTCCTTGCTAACGGGCCAAAGACTTTCAGCAATTGTGTTGAGGCAACCGATGCTGACGATTGGCTTGTGGATCTGTGCAAGCATTTCGAGTGCAGCAACGTCAGGCCTATGGACTTTGTCAAGTTCGCTTCCTTCCAACTCAAAGATCAAGCTGCAGAATGGTTCCAGCAGTACAAGGACTCCAGAGGTGGACGTGTTATCAATTGGGATGAATTCCGTCAAGATTTCAGAGCTCACCATATCCCTCAGAGCGTGGTTGAAAGCAAGCGTTCGGAATTCCGCAACCTGAAGCAAGGCTCTTTGTCTGTCTATGACTACAACAAGTTGTTCCAGAAGCTCGCCCGCTTTGCCAAGCAGGACGTCCCTGATGAGAAGAGCATGATATACCAGTTCAGGGGTGGTCTCAGAGAATAAATTCAGCTAGCTCTTGTTCTCTTTGAGCCCTTGAGGTACGATGAGTTCTACAACATGGCATTGAAGCAAGAGGCCGCTCAATTGAGGTGTGATGCTTCCAAGAAGCGAGTCAGAGATGTTACTCCTTCTTCCTCTACTCAAGTGGCCAAGCAGCAGAAGTATTGGCTTCCTCCTCCTCCGTTCCGTCAGCCGTATCAGCAGAAGAGCAAAGGTGGCAGTGGATCTTCCCACCCACCGAACCCTGGCTTTCAGAACAAGACTTCGTCTCAAGCTCCAAGATCGAGTGCTCCGTACCACCGTCCGCTTTCAGAGGTCACGTGCAACAAGTGCCAACAGAAGGGTCACTATGCGAACAAATGCTTCAATCAGAGGCGTCTTCCTCCTCCTCCTCCTGTCAGATCGGCAAGTACAACTATGGTCAAGCATAACACCAAGTCCGCCAAGGTCAACTTGCTGAATGCAGCTCAGGCAGAGGACTCACCAGATGTGATCATGGGTAACCTTCCTATTAATGACATTCCCGCAAGAGTTCTTTTTGACACTGGTGCATCTTTATCATTTTTATCGAAGCCTTTTGCATCTATGCATGATGTGCATACTATTGATTTGCCTAAGCCGATAGCGGTTTCTTCTCCGGGTTTGTTCATGAACACTAAAATGATGGCTCCGGATATTACTATCACGTTGGGCGACTACAAGTTCCTTTCTTCTCCTATGGTTCTTGGCAACTCGGATATTGATCTTATTCTCAGAATGGATTGGCTTTCTAAGCACAAGGCTCAGCTTGATTGTGCAGCCAGGCAGATTCAATTGACTCATTCGTCTGAGGATGTAATTGTCTTTGCCGCTCGGGATAATACCATCCGTCTGTTTTCTCTCAATGAGAAGGGTGAACTGGATGCTATCTCGCAGATTCCAGTTGTTTGCGAATATCAAGACGTCTTTCCAGAAGAGCTTCCAGGAATGCCTCCGCACCGGCCAGTTGAATTCGTAATTGATCTTGAGCCTGGCACGGAACCTGTGTGCAAGCGTCCTTAAAAGCTCGGACCTGAAGAGTTGAAGGAGCTGAAGAAGCAACTCGATATTTAAGAAAAAATGGGTCTCATCCGGCCTAGTTCTTCTCCGTGGGGTTGTGGTGTTCTTTTTGTGAAGAAGAAGGATGGAACGGACCGACTTTGTGTTGATTACCGTCCATTGAACAAGAAGACTATAAAGAACAAATACCAACTTCCCAACATCAATGAGCTGTTCGAACAACTCAAGGGTGCCCAAGTATTCTCCAAGCTTGATCTCCGTATGGGTTATCATCAGATTCGAATCCGTGAGCAAGATATTCCCAAGACTGCTTTCAGGACAAGCCATGGTTCATATGAATACACTGTCATGTCTTTTGGCCTCGTCAACGCTCCTCCGACTTTCTCTCGCATGATGAACTTCATCTTCAATGCCTACACCAATGACTTCATTTTGGTCTATCTCGACGACATTCTGGTTTTCTCGAAGAACAAGGAAGATCATGCCAAGCACTTGTGTTTGGTACTCGATAAGCTCAGGGAACATCAGTTCTACGCCAAGTTCTCCAAGTGCGAATTTTGGCTCGATGAGGTTCTTTATCTTGGTCATATCATCTCTTCCAAGGGCATTGCCGTGAATCCTGAGAAGGTGTCTGCAATTGTGAATTGGGAACCTCCTCAGAACGTGAAGCAACTCCGTAGCTTCCTCGGTCTCGCAAGCTATTGTCGAATATTCGTTGAAAACTTTTCTAAGATCGCGAAGCCTCTCTCTAATCTTCTCCAGAAGCACGTCAAGTACGTTTGGTCTCCGGAGTGTGACATTGCTTTCAACACTTTGAAAGAGAAATTGATCACTGCTCTAGTTCTGACTCCGCCTGATGAATCCAAGCCATAAGAGGTCTTTTGTGATGCATCTCTCCAAGGTCTTGGCGCAGTATTGATGCAAGAGAAGAAAGTTGTTGCTTATACCTCTCGCCAGTTGAAACCTAATGAGAAGAACTACCCCACTCATGATCTCGAGTTGGCGGCAGTTGTGCATGCTCTTTTGACTTGGAGACATCTCTTATTGGGAAGAAAAGTGGACATTTTCACTGATCACAAGAGTCTCAAGTACATCTTCACTCAGCCTAATCTCAACCTCAGGCAAACTTGATGGGTCGAAATAATTCAAGAGTATAATCCGAGTATCGAGTATACTCCAGGCAAGGCCAATGTGATTGCTGACGCATTGAGCAGAAAGGCTTATTGCAACAGTCTGATTCTCAAGCCTTATCAACCCGAGCTTTGTGAAGCTTTCTGCAAACTTAATCTGCAAGTTGTTCCCCAAGGTTTCCTCACCAACCTTCAAGTCTCTCCTACCATGGAAGACCAGATTCGCCAAGCTCAGCTTCTTGATGCTATGGTGAAAAAGGTGAAGATTGGGATTGCCAAGAGTCAACCCAAGTACAAGTGCTACCGTCTTGATGACAAGGACACTCTCTTCTTCGAGGATTGTATTGTTGTGCCCAAAGGTGAACTTCGTAAAGTGATCATGAACGAGGCTCACAATTCTCTCCTCTCCATCCACCCTGGGAGCACGAAGATGTATCAGGACCTCAAGCAGGCTTATTGGTGGACTCGAATGAAGCGTGAGATTGCTCAATTCGTGAATGAGTGTGATGTCTGCAGAAGAGTGAAGGCAGAACACCAAAGGCCAGCTGGTCTCCTCCAACCTCTTGCCATTCTAGAATGGAAGTTTGACCACATTGAAATGGACTTCGTGACTGGGTTTCCTAAGTCCAAACGTGGCAATGATGATATATTCATTGTCATCGACAAACTCACTAAAGTGGCTCACTTTCTGCCTATCAAAGAGTCAATCACTGCAGCTCAATTGGCGGAACTCTAGACCTCTCGGATTGTCTCTCTGCACGGTATCCCACAAGTGATCTCTTCAGACCGTGGCAGCATATTTACCTCCAAGTTTTGGGATTCTTTTCAGAAGGCCATGGGCACCAACATCCGCTTCAGCACAGCTTTCCATCCTCAAACTAGCGGTCAAGTCAAGCGTGTCAACCAGATTCTTGAAGATATGCTCAGGGCTTGTGTGATCTCCTTCGGCATGAAGTGGGAGGATTGTCTTCCTTATGTTGAATTCTCCTACAACAACAGTTTTCAAGCAAGTTCGGGCAAGGCCCCATTTGAAATTCTGTATGGCAGGAAGTGACGTACCCCTCTTAACTGGTCTAAAACCGGTGAACGTCAGCTTCTCGGAAATGACTTAATCACAGAGGCAGAAGAAATGTGCAAAGTCATTCGAGATAACCTCAAAGCAGCCCAATCCCGCCAGAAGAGCTACTATGATAGTAAGCACCGTGATTTGGATTTCGAGATCGGAGATCATGTTTACCTCCGTGTCTCTCCTATGAAAGGTACTCATTGCTTCGGTATCAAAGGGAAGCTTGCCCCCAGATACGTGGGACCTTTCAAGATTGTCAGCAAGAGAGGCGATCTCGCCTATCAACTCGAGCTTCCTTCAAACTTTGCAAATGTTCATGATGTGTTCCATGTCTCTCAGCTTCAAAAGTGCTTCAAGACTCCTGACCGCACCGTCAACTTCGAGTACATTGAGCTCCAAGAAGATCTCTCTTATCGTGAGCACCCCGTTGCTATTCTTGAAGAGACTGAATGCAAGACTCGCAACAAGTCAATCAAATTTCTCAAAGTCAAGTGGTCACACCATTCCGACCATGAAGCTACCTGGGAACGCGAGGATCACCTATGTTCTGAGTACCCGGCGTTCTTTCAGTCCTAGATCTCGGGACGAGATCCTTTCGTAGTGGTGGAGTGTTGTAACACCCCGGATGTAACTTTCCCAATTTGTACTCCAACTCTTGCCGTTTCCGGCGTTAAGTTATTTTATTTTCTCGGGTTCGGGTCTTTGTCTCCGTGTGTTGTTATCGTTGTCATGCATCTCATATCATGTCATCATGTGCATTGCATTTGCATACGTGTTCATCTCATGCATTCGAGCATTTTCCCCGTTGTCTGTTTTGCATTCCGGCGCTTCGTTTCTCCTTCTGTGGTCATTTCTACCTTTCTTTCGTGTGTGGGGATTAAACATTTCCAGATTGGACCGAGACTTGCCAAGCGACCTTGGTTTACTACCGGTAGACCGCATGTCCAGTTTCGTATCATTTGTACTTCGTTTGATACTCTGACGACCGAGGGAACCGAAAAGGCCTCGTGTGTGTTGCAGCCCAACACCCCTCCAATTTGGCCCAAAACCCACCTAAACCTACTCCATCATCTAGAGCGTTCGATCACGATCGCGTGGCCGAAAACCGCACCTCATTTGGACTCTCCTAGCTCCCTCTATGCCTATAAATAGGCCCTCCTCGAGAAATCCCGGGTCTCCCCTTCCCCTAACCCTAGATCCACACCTCGCGAGCCGCCGGACAAAATTTCCACTGACGGACGTGTCCGCCGCTGTGTCCGCGCCACGTGGCAGCCGCCCATTCGCCCACGCGCCGCGCCCACATCCCCGTGCCGCCACCGCGCTCCGGCTCGCAGGGCCCAGGCGGGGCCCTCCCCTGCCCGAAGGCGCGTCGCCGCCCGCAGCCCGGAGTCCCGCGCCGCGCCATCCTCCCTCCTCGGCTCGGCTGCCGCTTCCGCCATTCGCCGGCGCCGCACCTCCTCGTCGGCGCGAGATCCGGCCGGCGTTCCGCCGTGGCGAACCCCGCCAACGCCGGCCACCGTCATCGTCACAACCGCCCGGTCGTCCTCCTCCCTCCTCCTCGACGTTCCACGACGTCCCGGCGCGCTCCAAAGTCCTCGCCAGCGAGCCCGTCCAGTCCGTCCGGTGAACCTCGGTGTCCGTGCCCTGGCGAGATCCGATTCTGGATCTGAAACCCTAGGGTTTGACCTCTCAATTTTCCCTAAGTCTGCAGTTCATGTGCTCATGTTCATCATGTCGTATCTCCTCATCCGTAGCTCCGTTTTGGGCATATAGCATATCAAAATGTTCATCTCAGAGAGTACATCATTTCATTACATTGCATCAATTTCATTTGAGTTCATCTTGATGCCCGAAATGCTGTTAGAAGAGGGCTACTTGAGTAATTGTCAGATCTGCTACTCCATTTAGCATATTTGTCATTTTTGCCATGATTATTGTGTGCATGATATGCCCATGAGCTCTACATATGTTTTGTTAAGGGTTTTGCCATCTTTCCAGAGGTGCAACCCATGTATTTTTGTGATGTGTGTGGTGACTAGCACAAGCTTGCAAAGTGAGGCACTTGGTAATGCTGATTTCAGGGACTTAGCAATTCCACTAAGTCCTTGAGCTGTTTATTTCATATGGCCATATGTTCATGTTGTTTCCTAGTGATCCGTGTCTCGTTTGAGGATGATCAGTAAGGATGTTTTGTTAATCGTGTAGTGCTCTATCTATCCATGTCTTTGTTTGCAATTATGGAGCACCCTAGCATGAGTCAATCGAGCTCTTCTTTTGCTACTTTGTGAATCTGGGCAGATTGTCAACTTGTTTGCAATTTTGCCGATGATGTTGTAGTCGATCCGTGCATGCTATGCTATTGTTTCTTGCCATGTCTAGCTTGTATTTTGTGTATTTTTTATGGGTGTATGCTTAGTTTCTCATGAGTTGCTCCGTAGTGAGTGCATCGAGCCCGTAAACATGCCTACTTGATATCTGTTTTCAGCATGCTCCAGTTTTCACAAAGTCTGAGAACTGATTATGTTTTTGCTATGTTCACATGCTTGTTATTATATTTTCTGATCCCGTTTGGCTCAAGGTCAGGGACTTTTGTTAAGCTTTTTGAGTAGCTCCATTCGATATTTTACTTTGTCATGTTCAGGTCCTATAGCATGTAGTTTTTTTGCTCCAAAGAAGGCTACCTGATCTGAAATTCCAGACAAGTGTTAATTTCACCAAGTCTGAGATCTGTTTGCCATATGCATTTTTGCCATGCTTGTTTGAACCTGTTAATGGATGAATTGGCCGTAGCTCAGTGCTAGACTTTTGTTAAGCATCTTGAATGCATCCCTGCCATGTATTTTGTTGTCATGTTTGGGTGCTGTATCATGTTCATCTCATTGCATTTAGATGACCACCTGTTGTAAATCGCAGACCCGTGTCATAATTGAATCGCTTGCCATTTCCAAACCGTAAATCCGATTCCGGTGATCTTTATACCGTTTTCAAGCGATTTCATCTCATCTTTCCAGTGGCACACTTGGATTTCCATGTTGAGGCCAGGATCTTGCATTTCCTGTCACATCTTGCATATGCATCCCGCATCGCATCCCGCATAGCATACCATCCTTGCATCATATTGTTTGATCCTTGCACGTGGTTGATTGTGTCCTTGTTGCTTGTTTGTATTATTTGGGTAGAGCCAGGAGACGAGTTCGCTAACGAGGAGCCCGTTGAGTTTGCTTTCGAGGATCCAGTCAACTCTGACAACTTTGCAGGCAAGATGATCATACCCTCGAAATCACTACTATTTTTGCTATGCTAGTTTGCTCGCTCTTTTGCTATGCCAATGCTATGATGCCTACCACTTGCTTTCAAGCCTCCCAAATTGCCATGTCAAACCTCTAACCCACCATGTCCTAGCAAACCGTTGATTGGCTATGTTACCGCTTTGCTCAGCCCCTCTTATAGCGTTGCTAGTTGCAGGTGAAGATTGGAGGCCGTTCCTTGTTGGAACATTTATTTACTTGTTGGGATATCATTATATTGCTATGTTATATTAATGCCTCTATATACTTGGTAAAGGGTGGAAGGCTCGGCCTCTCGCCTAGTGTTTTGTTCCACTCTTGCCGCCCTAGTTTCCGTCATATCGGTGTTATGTTCCCGGATTTTGCGTTCCTTACGCGGTTGGGTTATAATGGGAACCCCTTGATAGTTCGCCTTGATTAAAGCTTTTCCAGCAATGCCCAACCTTGGTTTTACCATTTGCCACCTAGCCTCTTTTTCCCTTGGGTTTCCGGAGCCCGAGGGTCATCTTATTTAAACCCCCCCGGGCCAGTGCTCCTCTGAGTGTTGGTCCACCTGTCAGCTGCCGGTGGCCACCAGGGGCAACTCTGGGCTGGCCTACCCGTACCTAAGACAATCTGAGTGTGCCCTGAGAAAGAGATATGTGCAGCTCCTATCGGGATTTGTCGGCACATTCGGGCGGTGTTGCTGGTCTTGTTTTAACATGTCGAAGTGTCTTGAAGAACTGAGATACCGAGTCTGATCGAAACGTCTCGGGAGGAGGTCTATTCCTTCGTTGACTGTGAGAGCTTGTCATGGGCTAAGTTGGGACTCCCCTACAGGGATTTGAACTTTCGAAAGCCGCGCCCGCGGTTATGGGCAGATGGGAATTTGTTAATGTCTGGTTGTAGATAACTTGAACCTTAACTTAATTAAAATGAATCAATTGAGTGTGTTACCGTAATGGCCTCTTCTCGGCGGAGTCCGGGAAGTGGACACGATGTTGGAGTAATGCTTGTGCAGGTTGTTCTCTAGTTTCTCGCTCGCGCTTTGCCTCCACTTCTCGCTCTCTTTTGCGAATAAGTTAGCCACCATATATGCTAGTCGCTTGCTGCAGCTCCAGCTATATTTACCTTGCCTTACCTATAAGCTTAAATAGTCTTGATCACGAGGGTACGAGATTGCTGAGTCCCTGTGGCTCACAGATTACTATTACACCAGATGCAGGGCCTGATGATTCTGCTCCAGGTGACGCGCTCGAGCTCAAGTGGGAGTTCAACGAGGACTCTCAACGTTATTATGTTTCCTTTCCTGATGATCAGTAGTGGTGCCCAGTTGGAGGTGATCGGGACCGTGTCACATGTTGGGTTATCTTTTATTTTGGCGCCGTAGTCGGGCCATGAGTGTTTGGATGATGTATGTTATTTATGTACTTGATTGACGTGGCGAGTGTAAGCCAACTATGTTATCCCTTTTATTATCTATATTACATTCGATGTTTGTGATGATTACCTGACTTGCGACATATGCCTTCAATGCGATTATGTCTCTAAGTCGTGCCTCGACACATGGGAGCTATAGTCGCATCGAGGGTGTTATATCTACACTCTAAAATACTTCTATATACATCAGTGTTTGGAGTATGTACTAGTAGTTCATATTGAAATCTACTAAAGGACATATATATTCCAAACAATATGATATAATCTCTATAACCAAGGTAGTAGGGACGAGGAGTAAATGTAGGGAGTAGTAAATTTTTCTCCTCGTCCCGCGAGCCACCGTGCGCATGGGCGAGGGAGCGGGCATAAGGCGTAGTAAGCAAGCTTCACCTCATCCTGCGAGCCACCGCGCCCGTGGGCGGGGGAGACGGCGTACTAAGCAAGCTTCTCCTCGTTCTGCGAGTTGACGGGACACATCAAAAGTACTCCAGTGTATAGAGCCTTGCCTCTAAGGTAGGCCCCACATGGTTTGCCTCTTTTTTTAACATAACACGTCAAGTCGCAATTTGTTTGTTCACCTGTGGTAGACGATCCTCCCTCCACCAAGTGGACAACCAATACACGTGCCAAATTACCACGTGGGCTGCCTTTTTCGTACAGAAATGAGCTCCACCGTGAACCCGCGTGGGTGTGGTTGGGAAAGATACGGGAGTACATGCGCCGTGCATGCACCTCTTCTCTTCATGCATGTTCCCCACCTACGTGGGTGTGTGTGAGAGATACAAACCACGTTCGTGAGTGTTTTTTGTTTTGGGTGGGGTGGGGTGGGGGTTGATTTCGTGAATTATTTGTGGGAATATGTGTCGATGACATCTCAAACAAAAGTTGCATGCAATGTGTGTGAAATGGAGGGCCTATCCATATCATACATAGAGGGTCGGGCAATCCACGAGAAGAGAGGGAGGGGTCATAGCTATCGATAGAGTCGAAGAGAGGATCAAGTGGGTGGGTGCGAGATCGATGAAGAGAGCCATCAAAATTGTGTATGTGTACAAGTCAAAGATATAGGGCGACTGGCCTACGAGAACGTTAGAGGGCACACGTCAAGTTTGTGTGTGGCACGGAGACATGACTAGAGCGCTCGATGTATCGGTGTGTGTGGGGGGAGGGGGTGGTGGGAGGGGTAGGCAAAGGCCTAACTATAGAGGTAGTACGACTTGTATATGTGTTGAGAAGGAGAGACCCATCTATGTCTTGAGGGAGATCGGTCGACATCCATACATAACTGAAGGACGGGAAATATGATGGGAGAGAGATAGAGGAGAGAGAGAGAGGGAGGGAGAGGGAGGGAGAGGGGTAGAGTGCTGGATGGGTGATGGAGTTGCTTCTCGAAGATGGTGGGAGAGGCCTACTAGACAAACTGGTGGAACTGCAATGTTATCAATAAGAGTGGGGATGTGTTTCTGTGTGTGCCTGTGCGTGATAGATCTGTCGGGGCGCATCCATGGATGATGGAGGGGAACCATGTGTTTGGTAAGCAAACCTAACTAGATCGGTAGATCAATTGTTGTTTGTCGGAGGAAGGGAGAGACACAACTAATGAGGTAGATCGATTGACGTGTGGGTAAAAACGAGTTATAAGGACCTAGCTAGCTATATCTATGGCGAGAGATCAGTCGGTGTACGTCCATTTGTTAGAGGATAATAAGGCCCAGTGAGACGGATAGACAGAGAGAATGGAGCTAGGAGGTGGTGCGAGAGGCCCAACTACTAGCTAGATAGGGGATGAGTGTGCGTTTGTGAGAGAGCGATGAAAAGAGGGGCGAGAGTTTACACGTGTGTCTGACCGTATGAGAGACATGAGGCAAGGTCACATAAAGGAGGAGATTGAAGGTGTGTTTGTATGTTGTAGGCAGGCATCGCTGGAGAGGTTTATCGACCGGTGTGTGTCGGAAAGGAGTTGTGGAGACTCTGGGAGAACGACCTGAAGAAAAAAATGAATGTGTCCGGTGGATAGAATGCCGAGGGAGGGGGAGGGCGAGGTGGGCGTGTGCATGCGCGAGAGAAAGTTAGTGGTAGCTACAAAGGTTAGAGGATTGCGTGGGTGTAAGAGACTAACAAAGATCATAATTTGATATGAAAGCAAATTCATATATTTGAATAGGAGATCATAGTGTTTTAAACATTGATGCATAAATGTAGCGGTGATACACGTGTTGTGCACATGTTATACCATAATGTGATAATGCATGGTGTTTGCAACTCACAGCTAAATGCCGAACAATCTAAACCATACTATACATCAAACAATCTCACATTTTATTTGAATTTTTGATAATGTTTGGCGTTTGCAGCTTACAACAAAATATCGAACAATCTAAACAATACTATATATCGAACATTCTCACATTTAATTTGAATTCGTGGTAATGTGTGGTGTTTGCAACTCACATCTAAATACTTGTAGGCGTATGGGGCGGGGCACCATACATAATGTGATAAACACATTATACATATGAGACATGGTTTAGATTATGAAGATCTAGCTAGAGCTAGAAATGTAATGTGATTTGAAATCAAAATAAAGTGGATTCAAAAAATCTAGTTCGAGTTCATATAGTACACATAGTTCATATGTAACTCGAGACTAATCATGTGGTGTGCTGTGAAGATAATACACAAATGATGGTTTAACTTGACAATAATGATGATTGTAGATCTTATTAAAACAGATAAACGAATTCAAATGCTTTGACTTCACAAGAATCATTACTGTAGATCTTATTCAAATAGAGAAACAAATTCAAATTTAGTTCATATTGAAGCGGTAGTATATAGGTTTGGAATGCACTAAAACGTTCATTTGAGTAGTAGGTTGCATGAATTATACACGTAGCAAAATATTTTAATTGAACATAACATGAATTCAAAGTTTTGAATGACATTTGTAGGGTGCATTGATTTGGTACAATACATGTTAGGCTTGTCTAGAAATTTCAACCTGCGCCTTGTTAGCCCGAAATATTTAAGATATATCTTTGTCTCGTTGTGCTCCGACAACTCCCTCCATCTCAACCCGTGCCTTGCTATTCCGAAATTAGAACGCGCGTGAAAACTCCCACCTCCTATGAAATCCCGGCACGTGAAATGCCCGTGGTACCCCTGAACCGAAAGAACCGCGTCAAATTGGTGGGGGTACTTTCGTAACTTACCCCACATTTCGGACAAGCGCGTCTCTAAGCCATGGTTCCCCACTGCCATCCCATCCGCCCACCCATTCGTACACCGAGGCCACGAAAACCCGCGATGAAACCCCACACCCTCCTCCGTCCGCCACCTAGCAGGAGCCTCTTCCCCGACGACGTCATCCACAGCAACACCTCGACGTCCCTCATCCACCGTACCGGATGAGGATCCGTCGTCGATCTCATCGTCCCACCGGTTCAGCCACACCGTCCTCCACCTCCAAGGAGCAGCCCCGATGTTCCCCTCGTCTTTTGCGCCACCTCCATTCCCACACCACCGTCTTCACCTGCACCACCGGAAGAGCATCATCATCGCTGTTTCCTCAGATGAAACTGCGGCCTAATCGGCGCCACCAAAGAGGTTGTACACTAATCGCCACATTTTCTTCTTGATTCGATCTCACGGTGCTTCCGGCGCTCGGTCCCGAGCCGACACGATGCGGCTCCATCCACGGCGGCGTCGCTGGCTACTTCCTCCACGGCGTCGCTCCCTCGGCGGCGACGTTCACAACAGTAGGACCTACTGCTGCTTTAGCTCTCGCTCGCGCTGCTGCACTGCTCTTGCTCTCGGTCCCCTGCCTGGTCTGCTCTTGATATTGCTCTTGCTCGCGCTGCTGCTCTCGCTCTTGCTCTTGCTTGCGATGCTGCTCTGATTTAGCTACACTTCACTCCGGTGCCGCCAGGGTGAAGGAAGAACCAGCCACAGCAGGGAGGGGGGCTCGCCGGAGAGGTACCCCACTATCTATCTTAGGGTTCAGGATGGGGCGATGGTTGCCGGCGGTGGTGGGGCGTTGGCGGGGCGGTGGCATGGGGATCGCCGGAGAAAAAGCTCTGCACGGGGGGCCTAGAGGGATGGCCGGGACGGCGGCGGACCGACGGTGGGGAGTGTTTTCGGGGCGAGTGGGGCGGCGCACTGCCGGCCGCGGGGGCTGCTGTTTGGCCGGCTCAGGGGGGTGGAGGTTGAAGATGAACCGCAGGCCCTTGATCTCACCATGCTTCTTTGCATCCTGTGATCATCCAATTGTTGTGAATCAAACACCCAGATTGGTAGAAATCTTGTGTTTTTAAATTCTCTGTTTTGCACGTGCATTCCTATCCTATTCCTATCTATTTCCTATCCCTGCATTGTTGTAATCCTCCAATTCAAACGATCCCTTAAAGAATTACTTCTCTTACAGATAGTTGTCAAAGAAAACCTTGCGTGGTTTGCCCCCTCCTGTTGTGCCGTCGTCCACCCCAGCTCAGCTGCTCCAACGACAGAAGGGTCCAGCACAGCTGGGATCTGGCCTCCAGACTGTCTTTCGCCGCCTCAGATCTTCTTCCCCGCCGCTGGCAGCCATGAAAACTGCACTACCATCATCAACCGAGCAGATGACCTCGAGGACTACACGGGTCCACAAGAGAGGTCACACTCTTTCGTGTCTGCTTACGTTATGCATCGCTTAATATTACATGCTACTTTATCGTCCTGTTCACCGATTAGACTCTGAGTCAGCTCCAAACTAATGGTCAAACTTGAGTTTTTAAATGGTGGTGGGGTACATATCGGGGCCGCTATCAATAGTATCTATCTACTATCTGGTTAATCTCCGGTGTCTACTATGAGTTTCATGTTGGGTGGGAAACAAACAGTAAAGAAGCCATTATCTGCCTGCTATTATTGGTTTTGGGTCTATCCACAGGTTGCTACCATCATTCTGGATTTCTGCATGCACTCCTTACATAATCTCACTATGTTTTATTCCTATGCATGACAGTTATTGTAAACAATGGAACTGAACATGTAGAGCAAAAGAGACGAGTCTTGTGTGGCAATAAAATTTCATCCAGACGTCGCTCCATGGTAGGCGCAAAGGCAGCCCCCCTCCATGCATTTCGGATTGTAATCGAGAGGAAGATATCTATTCTGAGGGGGATTCAGAAGGAGAAGACAACTCATATTTACCCCCTGAGGTCTTCGCTCTAACTTGGCATGCTGATGTTGGTTATATCATGCATATGGTGTCTTGCATTGCTTACTTTATACATCAAATATGTCATCTGCTTAGTTTAGACATCCTTTGTGCGAATGCCATCTGTTTAGTTTATTCATCGTTTATGTGAATTATGCAACGCCATCTTGTTTAGCCAGGCATCATATATGTGAATTTTGCAATGCCATCCTGCTTAGCCAGTCATCTTATATGTAAATTATATCAGGCCATCCTTTTTTTCGTTACATATTACATTTGTCAACAATGTTATTACATTCAACTGCTCTTCGTGTGCATCAGCCATTTGACACGGTGATGGCAAATTCTGGAGTGAAAACAAGGTCTTCAGAGCAGACTATGCTATCTGACGAAGCGCATATCTCGCTGGTTACGGATAGCACCTCAGAGGAGGATTCAGAGACAGATGACGAGTCCTATCCCCCCCCCCCCGAGGTGTATGCTCTAACTTGGAAGGGTTATGTTGCTCATATCGTGTGTATGGTGTCTCGCATTGCTATGTCATTTGATTAGTTTAGACATGCTTTGTGTGAATGCCACATGTTCAGTGTCTAATTACCATATATGTGAATTATGCATTGCCATCTTGTTGTAAGACATTATATATGTGAATTATACATTGCCATCTTGTTGCAAGACATTATATATGTGAATTATGCAATGCCATGCTGTTTAGCCAATCATCATGTATGTGAATTATATCATGCTATCATTTCTTTGTATTACATGTTCCATTTGGCGACAACGTTTGTATATTCAACTACTCTTCCTGTGCATCAGCCATTTGAAGCCGTTACAAAGAGCTCCTCAGAGGAGGATTCAGAGACTGATGACCAGTCCTATTTTCCCCCTGAGGTCTATGGTCAAACTTGGCAGGGTTATATTACCCAAGTCATGCATGTTGTCTTGCATTGCTTAGTTTTTACATCATATATGGATTGCCATCTGCTTACTTGCTTACTATATAAATCATATATTTGAATTATATCATGCCATCATGTTTACATAGTACATACACATCATCTATCTGAATTATGGCATGGCAACCCATTTAATAAAGACATCATATAGTTATATCATCTCATCCTGTTTAGTGTTTACAGTCATCATATTTTGAATTATGGCATTCTATCCATGAATGTATGTGAATTATGGCATGCCAACCTATTTAATAATCACATTATATAGTTATGTCATGTCATCCTGTTTACATAGTCTCATATGTTGAACTATGTCTTTCCATCTTTTTAGTTAGCCATCATAATGTGAAATTGTGTCATGCCATCCTGTTTAGTTAGCCATCATATATGTAAAATTGTGTCATGCTATCCTGATTGGTTAGACAACATAAATATGAATTATTTCATGCCCTATTTTATTCCCCACTATCCATTGCACCTGTCTATCATACAATGTCTATACTTTCAATTACTTTTCTTGTTTATCAGCCATTTGAATTGGAGAGCGTGATGGCAGTATCTAATGGAGTAACAACACAGTCTTCAGAAAAGATAGTGCTACCAGTTGATGCAGATAGAACCACGGTTGTACTTGCCCAAGGACCAGATCCACCACACATAACCCAGACTCTCGCAGATTGTACCCCTACCCAGTTGGACAGAGAACCAGCTACACCCCTTCTAACCCCAACCCCGGCAGATAGTAACCCAGTTCCAGTTGACACAACACCGTCTCCACCATAGAGCACCCAAACACGAGCAGTTAGTAAGGGAACTGCAGTGCCCAAAGCACGAGGACCACCACTCTGAATCCCAACTCAACACTTAAAGGAGAAGAAGATTTGTTCTCACGTCAGGTTCTGTAGCTATGGTTCAGACTCCTTTGCTGTTGCATGACTGTATTTACTCATACCAACTATTTTCAAATTTGAAGGATGGAATTGAAACTCCAATGGTGCAACAGGTATGTTTCAAACCTGTTTCTTTAACTGGTTTGCTGTTGTAACCTGCTCTATGTTGATTTCAGTTTAAATTGAATAAACAGTTATGTTCTCATGTCATGCACATTACAAGTGTTGTTATTGCTCTATAGTTACCCACACTTATATTCTGTCTATTCTTCTTTGTCTTGAACAAATATTATTTGAATTGTGTCTCTATCTTGATTTGGCAACAAAAACTAGAATGGTATAGACCATAAAGTGACCATGGTACATAGATATATGTTCGTTTCATGCTGTTATCCTGTCCACTTTACTACTGAATGGTATAGACCATAAAGTTTCATATACAACATAGTAAACATGTGATGTGTCTGCTTGTTTCTCTTTTAGAATGCGGACAAAATATTGGAGAACAGTACCGCGTTATCCAATGGTAAAGGAAGTAATGCAGATAAGGTTCAAGATAGTGAGACATCCCTATTGGTCTCCAAGAAAGCTGATAAAAACTATCTTGACAACAGTGAGGGAACCCAAAAGTCCTGTCTTGATGTAGTGTTCGAGTTACTGGCCTCTACTGCTGGCACAAGCTCTTCGAACTCGCTGCCTGAATCAGTTTGTCTTCTTGAGTCTCAACTTCAAGTTGAAAGACATCGATCAGATGTGCTGCGACAGGAAGCTGAAGGACTGAGGAAGTCCCTGCAGAATTCAGATGCATATTTTTCTGGTGCAACAGCAAGCGCTGGAGGATTTAAGCGCCAAACAAGAGAAAGTTAATAAGCCTGCTATGCATCTTGCCAGCATTATGGGTACCCAGGATATTGTTTCTTGAGATCTTCTAAAGTGGTTTCAGTTCTGGATTTGTTTTGCTGCGGCGTTTATTTGCGCTGGTCGCCAACTTTGACAACCAGTGTATATGATATGCTGCTAGTCATTGCAGTTCTTTTTCCGCGGTTAGCTAGTGGCTGCAATAACCTATTTTTTAAAACTAGGCCACAATAACCATAGGCTAATATTTACTATAGTGACACTGCGCCTCCTACTGGCCGTAGAAACAGTGGGCCTTCTATGGGCCGTAGAAATAATGGGCCTTCTAAGGGCCGTAGAAACAATGGGCCTTCTGTGGGCCGTATTATCAATGGGCCTTATACGGGCCATATAATCGATTGGCCAAACATGGGCCAAACAGACCGCATTATGGCCGTAAACGGGCTAGAGTTGGAATCGTCCGTTCATGGGCCGACCATAACGGGCCATCGTTAATAGGCCATATTTGATGACGCTATGAAATCGTCCCAACATATTAACGGACCACAAACGGGCCGACTGTAACCATGGGCTGAATTTGGCCCACTTGTAGAAAAAGACAGTAACGGGCCGTAAGTAAACGAATGCTGGAAATGAGCCCAAGAATAAATGGGATCTGAGAAGGCCGAAAGATAACATGGGCTGGAAACGGCCCAATGGAATAACGGGCCGTTAATGGGTATAAAGTGATACGCTGTTCATTACGGGCCAGTTTCACCACGTGCCGTTAATGGGTGTAAAGTGATACACTGTTCATTACGACCTAGGTTCACCACGGGCCGTTAATGGGTGTAAAGTGATACACTGTTCATTACGGCCTAGTTTCACCACGGGCCGTTAGTAGGCCAAGAGTTGCATAGGGCCTCATATGGGCCGAAAGACGTCATGAGCCATACATGGGCCAGAAGTGAAAACGGGCTGGAATCATATTGGATGGCCCAGATGACACTATTGGGCCTAATTCGGATAGGGTGTAACGGGCCTTGGGTTAGCGGGCTGTAAATGGGCTATATTCGAATAGGCCGTTAACAGGCTTTCCATGGGCCGGCCTACCAGCTTTTGACCAAGTCAAACGGGCCGGCCTTTTCACAGGAATGGGCCACTGCTAGGTCATGCCACGTGTCGACGTATCATAGGCACCTTTCGTCCAGTGAGTGGTTGACATTTGTCCCAATGATGAGCCGACATGTGTTTCCTCTAGCCAATGATGATTTTACACGTGGAAAATCCCCATTGGTCGGGGTTGTTAATGGGTTATCGGATCCAAAACCCGACCCGATAGCTTAACTGCGTTCCGTTACGGTGGATGCCATGTGTCGGTCACCCTTGACGAAAGCACTTCTGTGACGCGTGATTTATTGTCATGGAAGTGGACACTTCCATGATGATAATTTTGGTAATGTCATGGAACACTTCTACGACAGCACATGTATGACTATCTTGATTCTGTCATAAATTTGTCATGGATGTACATGCATGACAAAAAAAGCGACCTACTGTGACAAACACGTATCATCACGGAAGTGTATTTTTTTGTAGTGGGTGGTCTTCGGCTGCCAAAAGTACTGGTGATGACGCCATCTTGGGATCCATGGTGACCTCCGTCCTGCCGCTCTGCTGGTCTTGGTCTCGTTGCACCGGAATGGCAACCTTTGCCCGATGCCTTGGCCTGTGCTTGCCCCCTTTGCACCAAAGGGGAAACAAGGACACTGCGCCCGCCTATCGCCCACCTGGTCTTGATCGTCATGGCTTGCGTCACAGGTTCCTCGCGAGGTACCCCTGCTTTGATCTCTCCGCCTCCTCACGAGCCTGCCTGATGAGGCTGCCTCTGAGGAAGCTTCCTGTCGTTCGCCCCGCGAGGCTTGGCCCCTCGCGATGGTCTTGAGCTTGCGCTGATGAAGATGGGCCGCGCTGGGCCCCCACTTGAGCCATGCCGCAGGCCGCAGGCAGGCAAGTCTGGGGACCCCCGTTCCCAGAACACCGACAGTAGCCCCCGGGCCCAAGGCGCGCCCAGGCTTGGCCTGGCGGGGAAGTGAAGGGGTAAGCGCGAAGCGCCGCAGGACCCAACAGCCTGCGGCCTTGGGCGCCGCGTGGCGGTTGACTGGACGTGGGCGTATGCGCTTCCCATGATGCCTCGGCGGCCGCACGACTTGACAAGTCCCTGCATGCAGAGAAACCGGTCATAATTACCTGCGATCGTGGTGCTCGGCAGTTGGCCTCCTTCGGCTATAAGTACGAAGCTGGGCGAGCCCCTTCAGTCCATCCCTTCTTGCTGCTCCTTTCCTTCTTCTTGGCTACTCGCCGTCCCCATGGCCCCAAATAGATTCTCTGTCGCGGAGAAAGGAAAGGCCCCTCAGGCAGGGCCTGACCCTCCCTTGACCAAGCGCGGCCGAGGCCGCCCTCGCAACTATACCACGGTCCCCGTGGTAGCCTCCCGTGGCCATGGAGGCGGTTCCCTATGCGGTGGTGAGCGCCCGGTTGCTGACGGGGGGCACACCATGGGTGTGCGCCCCCTAAGCCACGCTTTCGCTCTGCAGAGGTGCTGCCGGAGTTCATTTTGTGGTCGGCGGACCCATCAAGCACCCGACTCCAGCTCCCCCGTTTCTTTGTAGATGAACTGCCGGCCAGCGCTCGGTGCGGCTTCTGGCTCCAGGCAGACGGCTGCTGCAGCAGGGCCTCCTGGGCTTCGCTGGAGGTCTCCATCTCTGGGAATGGGGCTCTGACGCACGGCTGGCAAGCCTTTGCCCGCGCGCGTGGCCTGGGCCGGTGGTGTACCCTATACTTCAAGTTCGATGGCGACGCCACCCTCTACATGAGGGTGTTTGGGGAAGATGGTCGACGTGCCGGGTGTTGCCCTGAAGACGAAGACCGTGGCCACCTGACCAGCCCCGGCACTGACCAGGATGAAGAGGCCGACTGGCATACAGGCGGCGGTGCTCGGGGTTCGTTGGGCTTCGGCGACCCCCTCTCGGGCAGCAGCTCCTCCAGCGGTGGCCGTGACCAGCCCCTGCGCCGTCGCGCCCGCTTTGGTGAAGGTAGCATGTCAGCCCGCCGTCGCGCCCCGGTGAAGCGAGAGGAGGGATCCGCCTAAGCCCCAGGAGCAGCTCGAGCCTTTGCTGTGGGTTGGCGCAGGACGAATCGCGCCCGTTTTGTTTTCTTTCTTATCCTGCGTAGAAATAGAAAGTAATGTAGGGCCCCGCGGGGGCGTGTTAGAACTGCTGCTGTTTAACCATCGTGTTATTTCTGCTATCTCTGTGCTGTGTTTCCGCGTCGCGCACCCATGTGCGAGAACTGTTTAAGCTCGGGGGGGCTTGGCGCGGTCCTCGCCTCCCGAGGCCGTGGCCTCGTCGTGCGCTTCGTGCCCTGCAAGGATCACTAGGAGGGGTAGCTTACGGTCTTGGTTGTGGGGGCGATCGGCCTAGGTCCTGCGCTCGTGTTGTGATGCCCGTGGGGCATGGACTGGGAGGGGTGCTCCCGTAGAGGACTCGGATAGGGAAGCACCAAATGATCGGGGCAGAAAACACTCGCGAGGGCGCCCGCGACTCCCTCGCGAGACTTGTGCGAGAGAAAATGAGGCAAGCGAGCGAGAAAGACAAAGAGTCACAAGCCAGGAACATCAGCAACTCCAATAAAACTTCAAATGGGAATAAACAAGCCAACTGCAGAAAGCAAATGGGAAAGCCGCGTCCGGCACCTATTCTAGTCTTCGACGTCTTCTCACCAGCGCGGAGCTAAGTGCTGCTACTGGGCGTGGGCGGAGCCCCCGAGGCCCGAGGGCAGCACTCTGGAGACTCCGGGGCGTGTACAGCCCCACTCATTATTACGTGAGAGTGTCACGGGCGGCGAGCTTCACAGGCATTTGCCTTCTTCACAGGCACCGGGCCTTTCCCAAAACGCAGCAGCTTCATAGGCATTCACCTTCTTCACAGGCACCGGGCCTTTCCCAAAATGCAGCAGCTTCACAGGCATTCGCCTTCTTCATAGGCACCGGGCCTTTCCCAAAACGCAGCAGCTTCACATGCATTCGCCTTCTTCACAGGCACCGGGCCTTTCCCAATTCGCAGCAGCTTCATAGGCATTCGCCTTCTTCACAGGCACGGGCCTTTCCAAAAACGCAGCAGCTTCACAGGCATTCGCCTTCTTCACAGGCACCAGGCCTTTCCTAGGCGCTAAGCCTCGCTCAGGGATAGAACCTCCAGAGATGTTGAATGTTCCACGCGTTCTGGATGGTAACCCCCTCCGTGGTCTCCAAGCGCGCGGAGCCAGGCCTGGAAACATGAACAACCTTGAATGGGCCCTCCCATATGGGAGAGGGCTTGTGCAGCCCCTCCCTGGAGAGAACCCGTCTGAGCACGAGATCTCCTACCTCAAGAGTTCTGGGGCGGATGTTGCAGCAGTGGTATTGTCGCAGCGCCTATTGATACCTCGCTGCTCGCAGCGCGGCTTCTCGATAGCGTTCCTCCCCCAGCACGAGATCCATCCCCCGCATGGCGTCCTGCTGCGTCTCGTCGAACGCCAGGACCCGTGCGGAGCGACACCTGACCTCGTGAGGGAGAACAGCCTCTGCTCTGTAGACGAGGAAGAACGGGGTCTCGCCAGTCGGCTTGGTCGCAGTTGTGCGGATTGACCACAACACAGACTGGAGCTCGTCGTACCAGCCCCTGCCGCGGGCTTCCAGGTTCTTCTTGAAGGTCCTGGCTTTGAGGCCCCTCAGGACCTCCGCGTTAGCCCGCTCAGCCTGGCCATTGCTCCGGGGGTGTGCTACCGAAGCATAGCATATTTGCGTTCCAAGGTTAGCACAGTATGTTTTCAAGAGATTACTGGTGAATTGCGAACCGTTGTCGGTGATGATGCGGTTGGGCACCCCAAATCGGCTCACGAGGCCCTTGATGAATTTGACCGCTGAGCCTGCCGGGATTGTGCGGACGGCTTCCACCTCAGCCCACTTGGTGAATTTGTCCACGGCGACGTAGAGGTAGCGATAGCCCCCTGGCACCCGAGGAAACGGGCCCAGAATGTCCAGCCCCCAAACTGCGAACGGCCATGAGAGGGGTATAGTCTGTAGACCCCCCGCAGGCTGATGGATCTGCTTAGCGTGAAACTGGCAGGCCTCACAAGTCTTCACAAGCTCAACGGCGTCGTTGAGTGCTGTGGGTCAATAGAATCCACTACGGAATGCCTTGCTGACGACGGTCCGTGACGATGAGTGGTGCCCGCAGTCTCCATCGTGTATGTCCGCCAGTAGCTCCTTCCCTTGCTCTCGGGAGATGCAACATAGGGACACGTCATTCGGTCGCTTCATGTAGAGCTCTCCATCCCTGATGCAATAAGTCGTGGCCTGCCACGCCACACGCTCCACTTCCTCCTCATTCTCCGGCAGAGTCCCTTGCATCAGGCAGTTCTTGAGATCCGGGATCGAACACCCTTCCTGAGGCTCTAACGCTAGGAGCAGGCGTGCCCCTGAGGCTGGGCCACAAAACGGGGCTCCTGAGGCAGGCGGCTGAGGGAGCTCCTCCCTTGGTTGTGCCGTGCTCGACAGCGACGGCACCGCCGAGGGTTTGAAGAGCCGCTCGTCAAAGACGCCAGGCTCCTAATGCAGCCTCCTAGATGCCCTCTTAGCAATGTCATCAGCCTCCTGATTGGTGCCGCGAGGCACATGCTGCAACTCCAGTCCCCAGAACTGTTTCTCCATCTTGTGAACCTCAGCGAGGTAGGCTTCCATGTGCTCGTCCTTTGGCTCGTATATCTTGTTGGAGAAGTTGACGAGGAGCTGCAAATCGCCCTTGATGATGAGGCGCTTCACCCCTAAGGCAGTTGCGGCCTTCAAGCCTGCTATTAGGCCTTCGTACTCTGCTATGTTGTTGGAGACCTTTTCTCCGTGCTGGAAGCAAAGTTGTACGGCGTAGTAGAGTTTGTCCTGGGTAGGGGATACGAGCACTGCGCCAGCTCCCGCACCGTGTTGGGAGAATGCCCCATCAAAGTACATGACCCAGCCATCCAGTGCTTCACTTCCCGGGGAAAGTGATCGGTCTTCGCCTGCCTCGAGACCCGGCGCTTCTGCCCATTCTGCCATGAAATCCGCTAGTGTGGCTCCCTTGATGACTCTCATTGTACTGAATCCTAGCTAAAATGCCTGTAGCTCGATGTTCCATTCAGCAACCCTTCCAGCTGAGTTGGGGCTCCTAAGCACTCTTTCTAAGGGGTATGCTGAGACGACCTTGATGGGATGTCCTTGGAAGTAGTGGCGCAGCTTGCGTGAGGCCACTAATAGCACGAGGAGGAGTTTTTGAGGCATGGGATACCATGCCCTTGCGTCCCGTAGCACTGTGCTGGCGAAGTACACGGGATGCTTGACGAGGTTGAGGGTGCTGGCACTGCTTGTGTCCTCCAGAGGTCGAGGCGTCTCTTGAGACGATGGAGCTCCCAGTGCTTGGTCGCCTGAAGAGGCCTCTCCTGCTCCGGGTGCGTTCTCTTGCTGCGGCTGTTCCTTTCCGGCTGTGGTTGCGGCCTTCGTGAGGCCCTCCTGGCTCTGCTTTGCTTCAGTTCGGACGGTCGATGCGGCCTTGGCATAGCGCTCCTCCCTGACCGCTAACAGGGATGCGCTTGCAGAGTAGGGGGTGGCCGCAAGGTAGAGCACCAGGGGCTCCCGAGGACGCGGAGCTACCATCACTGGTGGACTGGTAAGGTACCTATTGAGGTCTTGGAAAGCCTTGTCGGCCTCTTCAGTCCACTCAAAGGGACCCTTTTTCTTCATCAGCTTGATGAATGGCAGCGCTCGTTCCCCCAGCTTGCAGATGAAACGCCCCAGCGCAGTTACACGCCCGGTGAGCTTCTGCATTTCTCTGAGGGTCCTTGGCGGGCTCATGTCTTCGACTGCCTTGACCTTCTCCGGGTTGGCCTCGATGCCCCTGTGGGATACGAAGAAACCCAGGAGCTTGCCCGAGGGGACTCCAAACACGCACTTCTCCGGGTTGAGCCGTAGGTCCACTTCATTGAGGCTCGCAAAGGTTTCTTCCAGGTCCTGTATCGGGGTTCTTGCCTCACGAGACTTCACCACAATGTCATCGACGTAAGCTTCAGCGTTCCTCCCGAGCTGCCGGCCTAAGGCGATGTGCATCAGCCGCTGAAAGGTCGTGCCTGCGTTGCGCAACCCAAACGGCATGCACGTATAGCAGTACACTCCACACGGGGTCAGGAAAGCCGTCTTCTCCACGTCTTCTACCGCCATCTTGATCTGGTGATAGCCCGAGAAGGCATCTAGGAAGCACAATAGGTCACACTCTATGGTGGAGTCGACTATCTGGTCAATGCGGGGAGCGGAAATGGATCCTGCGGGCAGGCCTTGTTGAGGTTGGTGAAGTCGACGCACATGCGCTCCTTTCCTCCCTTTTTGGCACAACGACCGGATTAGCCAGCCAATCAGGGTAGCGGACCTCGCGGATAACTCCTGCCGCCTCTAGCTTCCGGGTCTCTTGAACGATGAAAGCCTGTTTCTCAGTAGACTGCCGCCTTGCCTTCTGCTTCACGGGGCGCACATTGGGGCACACGTTGAGGTGATGCTCAATCACTTCCCTTGGGACCCCTGCTAACTGATCAGGTTCCCACGCGAACACCTTCTTGTTCGCACGCAGGAACCTGATCAAGGCTTTCTCCTGCTCGGGCTTAAGGTTGGCCCCTATGGTGAAGGTGGCGCTAGCGGACCCGTCCTCGTCGACTGGCACCTGCTTGGTTTCTGCCTTGTCTTGGGTGAACAACTGCTTCTTTTTAGCCGGCGTAGCCCCCTTGGGCTCAAGGGCGTCGGTGCTAGTGGGCTGCGCCACCGCGGCCGCCCTGAAAACAAGCTGGAGCACCTGCAGCGCATCCCTTGTGTCTCCTGACACAGTGAGGACGCCGCTGCTCCCAGGCATCTTCATGAGGTTGTACGCCGGGTGAGTTCCTGCCATGAACCGGGCCAAGGCCGGATAGCCGAGGATGGCGTTGTAGGGGAGGCCGATGGGGGCGATGTCGAAGTCGATCAACTCCGTGCGGAAGTTGTCCTAGGTGCCGAAGGTCACTGGGAGGCGGATCTGTCCCAAGGAGGCGGTGGAACCGGCTCCGATGCCCGAGAAAGGCCTGCTGGGTCGGAGCCACTCCAGCGGCACGTGGAGGAGGCTGAAGGCCTCCACCGAGAGCACGTTGAGGCCGGCACCACCGTTGATGAGGGTCCTGGTGACGGCCACTTGGCAGATGGTGGGGGTGCACAGCATCGGGAGCGCGCCCCAACCAATGGGGTTGAAGGGGTGGTCCTCCGAGTCGAAGGTTAGATCGTCCTCAGGCGCCGCCCAGCCCAGGGGGCGGCTTCTCGGCGCTTGGAGGCGGTGCTGATCCGGCGGGTGAACGGCTTGACGTGATGGCTCGAGGGTGGTGCCTGGGAGCCACCCAGGAGAGCTGCGACGACAGGCGGCGCTGGTGCGGCGAAATGGGCGAGGAAGAGGTCGTGCAGGTCCTCCCAGGAGGTGACAGAGGCCATCGGCAGGTGGAGGATCCACGCGCGCGGGATGCCGGTGAGGGCCATGGGTAACCAGTTGTCCATCACCCGGTTGTCGCCCCCTGCTCTGAGGACGGCCTCCTCATACGCCAGGAGGAAAATCATCGGGTCCGTCGCACCGTCGTAGCGTGGCGGCGTCTCGGGCCTAAACTTGCGCGGCCACTGCACCTGTCGCAAGGCGGGGGCCAAGGCCCGGAGCCCCCTGGCCCCGGCGTCGACATCCGTTGCTGGAGCAGGCGGCGCGTTGTCCGCCATGAGGGCGGGATGCGATGTTGGGGGAGAGCGGGTCGTCAGGAGGGAGGACCCTGGCGCACCCCTACCTGGCACGCCAAATGTCAGATTTCGGGTTCCGGCAGACCCTTGAGGTTCGAACATTGGGGTGCGCGTGGAGATCTCTCCCTTGCCGATCTACGTCCAATCTCCTCGCGTGATCTAAGCTGGAAACAACGAATAACACAAGGGACACGCGGTTTATACTGGTTCGGGCCACCGTTGTGGTGTAATACCCTACTCCAGTGTGTGGTGTGGTGGATTGCCTCACGGGCTGATGATGAATAATACAAGGGAAGAACAGCCTCGCGAGAGGTGTTCTTGAGCTGGTGCGATGAACTACTAGGGTGAGTTCAATCGCCTCTCTCTCTACTAGGGTTCTACCAGATCTCCCCTTGTCCCCCTACTCTGTGGTAGCTAGCTCTATTTATAGAGGCCTTGGGCCACTCCCCAAATAATGAGCGGGAAGGGCGCCAACAATTGGCCATTTTGAAGGGGAACATGTAGTACAAGTTATCCTGACCAAAGGTGGTCTTCGGCTGCCAAAAGTACTGGTGATGACGCCGTCTTGGGCTCCACGGTGACCTCCGTCCTGCCGCTCTGCTGGTCTTGGTCTCGTTGCTCCGGAATGGCATCCTTTTCCCGATGCCTTGGCCTGTGCTTGCCCCCTTTGCACCAAATGGGAAACAAGGACACTGCGCAGGCCGGCGCCCGCCTGGTCTTAATCGTCATGGCTTGCGTCACGGGTTCCTCGCGAGGTACCCCTGCCTTGATCTCTCCACCTCCTCGCGAGCCTGCCTGACGAGGCTGCCTCTGAGGAAGCTTCCTGTCATCCGCCCCGCAAGGCTTGGCCCCTCATGAGGGTCTTGAGCTTGCGCTGATGAAGATGGGCCGCGCTGGGCCCCCACTTGAGCCATGCCGCAGGCCACAGGCAGGCAAGTCTGGGGACCCCCGTTCCCAGAACACCGACAATATCGCCAAACCAGGGCCCCGCCTTGCACCTCACTCTGCCACCATTGATGGTGAACGGAAACCAAGGACGACGCCAATGGGGTAGAGCGGTTGCCAGCGGTTCCCCCGACGACCACGGGTCCCCTGTCGAGGGCAGGCCCTAGGGCACCTCCCAGGCAGAGGGCCTACCTCCTGAGAACGCCTTGCTCCGACCGCCGCGGGGACGAACCTGAATCTCGGCTCCTATACTGTAGCCCCCTGCGCCCTCCCCCTGAGGGGTATGAGGCTGCAGCATTGGGGCAGCCATCTGCTGCGGCGACCTGTATCTCCTGCGACCCATGGTTAGCATAAGCTTGCTCTTGAGGGATGAATGGTACCCAATAGTTGCTGCTGCCGATGCGGTTGTCGAGGCTCTCTTGGGGTTCCCGAAAGAGCTCGGCTTCTGGCGTCTCCTCGCCCCAGCCTGGCTGGAGGAATGAGCCATGATCTTCTTCCAGTGCGCACCCCTGACCCACCATGCGGGCACATAAGCTTCTAGGGCCATCGCCTCATGGGCCTCGCCGTAGCGCCCCGCATGCCATGCAGTCTGGCTTGGAGCGCCGTCCTGGGGGTGATGGCGCGGCGGTCCGCCGAAGTCGAAGGCCGCGACGTGCACCCCTTTGCTGGCCTGAGAGGGGGACGACGTGACTTGTCACCCGGTGCCGGCGGAGGTGTTGGCGCTGGACGGGCACTGGAGTCCGCTGGAGGTTGCGTGCGTGCGCACGATGCCGTCATACAGCCCGCCTTGGGTCTGGGGTGGCAGCTGGACGCAGAAAGGAGGTGTTCCTGTGGCGGCGGCGTCCAGGAGCTCGGCTACTCGCTCCAACAACACGTCGAGGCCGCCCTGCAGCAGTCGGCACCGTAGCAGCTCTCGGGCCACCGTGAGCGCGGCCCTAGAATACGCTTGCTCCTCTCGGGTGTATGGCGCTGTGGCCGTGGCGTGGTTTGAGGCCCTTGTTGCGGCCCACACCTGCCATTGTGTGAGGGCAGGCGGCGTCTGGCCGCGTCGCCCGTGCCCCGCAGTGCCCTGCAGAGCGCGGGCTGCTTGAGGCGCATGGTTGAGGTCGCCTTGGGCTGGTGACATGGCGTGGGCGGGCCACGCTGCCTAGCGGTCGGCATTGGCAGCCGAGTTGCTTGACATCTGAACGGCGAGGCGACGGAACGCGATGTGGAGGAAGAAGGATTCCGGCGCACCCCTACCTGGCGCGCCAAATGTCGAATTTCGAGTTCCGGCAGACCCTTGAGGTTCGAACACTGGGGTGCACGCGGAGATCTCTCCCCTACCGATCTACGTCCAATCTCCTCGCGTGCTCTAAGCTGGAAACAACGAACAACACAAGGGACACGAGGTTTGTACTGGTTCGGGCCACCGTTGTGGTGTAATACCCTACTCCAGTGTGTGGTGTGGTGGATTGCCTCAGGGGCTGATGATGAACAGTACAAGGGAAGAACAGCCTCGCGAGAGGTGTTCTTGAGCCGGTGTGGTGAACTGTTTGGGTGAGTTCAGTCGCCCCTCTCTCTCTGCTATGGCTCTATCAGATCTCTAGCTTTTTCTCGATCTCTGCCTCCTGTCCGATCTCTAGATGTCCCTTGATCTCTCCATGTCCCTCTTCCTGTGGTGGCTAGCTGTATTTATAGAGGCCCTGGGCCTCTCCCCAAATAATGAAAGGGAAGGGCGCCAACAATTGGATGTTTTGAAGGGGAACATCTATTACAAGTTATCCTGACCAAAGGTGGTCTTCGGCTGCCAAAAGCAATGGTGATGACGCCGTCTTGGGCTCCACGGGGACCTCCGTCCTGCCGCTCTGTTGGTCTTGGTCTCGTTGCACCGGAATGGTAACCTTTGCCCGATGCCTTGGCCTGTGCTTGCCCCCTTTGCACCAAAGGGGAAACAAGGACACTGCGCAGGCCAGCGCCTGCCTGGTCTCGATCTTCATGGCTTGCATCACGGGCTCCTCGCGAGGTACCCTGCCTTGATCTCTCCGCCTCCTCCCGAGCCTGCCTGATGAGGCTGCCTGTGAGGAAGCTTTCTGTCGTCTGCCCCGTGAGGCTTGGCCCCTCGCGAGGGTCTTGAGATTGAGCTGATGAAGATGGGCCGCTCTGGGCCCCCACTTGAGCCACGCCGCAGGCCGCACGCAGGCAAGTCTGGGGACCCCCGTTCCCAGAACACCGACAAAGAGTGTTTTCTTTCAAGTTTGTGAACAATTTCTATTCTACTTTGGATCCGTTGCAACGCACGGGCACATTGCTAGTATCGAGAAAGATGAGAGATAAGGTGAGGAGGAGTGAGGAGTGGTGGTGACTGGTGGTCGGACTGGGCGGAGGCATGGGGATGGACAGCGCATTATGTCTAGGTTTGTATCTCTCTCACACACACCCACGTAGGTGGGGGGGCGTGCACGAAGAGAAGAGGTGCACGGATGGCGCACGTACTCCCATCTCTTTCCCAACCACACCCACACGGCTACATGGTGGAGCTCTTTTCTTTACAAAAAGGCATCCCACGTGGTAATTTGACACGTGTACTGGTTGTCCACTTGATGGAGAATCGTCTACCACAGGTGAACAAACAAATTGCGACTTGATGCGTTATGTTAAAAAAGAGGCAAACCATGTGGGTCCTACCATAGAGCCAAGGTTCTATACACTCGAGATGCTCTGTATGTATTACATTTGATGTGTCCCATCAACTCGCAGAATAAGGAGAAGCTTGCTTACTACGCCGTCTCCCCCGCCCACGGGCGTGGTGGCTCGCAGGACGAGGTGAAGCTTGTTTACTACTACTCATTGTATATTGGTTTATTGGTCCCCATTCTATATTGTGTCAAATTTTGACTATAGATTGAACTAACAAAACGTTCATGCATGTTACCAAAAATTATATCATTGAAAACTATGTTGAAATACGAATCCAAGGATATAATTTTTGTTGACATGCATTAACATTTTGTTAGCTAAATATTTGGTAAAAATTTGGCACGAACTACAAATGTGACCTATAAACCAAGACGGAGGTAGTAGTACTAAGCCTTACGCCCGCTCCCTCGCCCATGCGCACGGTGGCTCGCAGGACGAGGAGAAAATTTTACTACTCCCTCCGTTTACTCCTCATCCCTACCTTGGTTAGAGAGATTATCATATTGTTTGGAATATGTGTCCTTTAGTACTCCCTCCTTCCATCTATATAGGGCCTAATGTGTTTTTTGAGGCTAACTTTGACCAAATATTAGAGCAATAATATGTGACATGCAACTTACACAAAGCACATCGTTAAATTCGTGTGTGAAAGGAGCTTTCAACGATATAATTTTCACATTGTGCATGTCATGTACTATTAATCTTGTCAATAGTCAAAGGCGGTCTTAAAAAAGCATTAGGCCCTATATAGATGGACGAAGGGAGTAGTACTCCCTCCTTTCCAGTTTATGGCTCAATTTCCTTGGAGTAGTATATAGGAGTAGTACTACTACATCAATTCCCTTGGAGTCCGTGGTGCAGCAAGCTACCCTAGGCTATGTTACTACTCCCTCCTTTCCAGTTTAGACTAGCCACAATGGAGAGTAACATACACTAGTAACATACACATATCCCTAGACTATGTTACTACCTTCATAGTGGGTAATAACTTAAGTGTGGTAACATGCAAAGATTCATTTATTAGGTTATAGACTCATATTGCATTGGGACATGTGATGTCACAGTAACTAGCTAAGTTACTACAACTACCTCTCTCCTCATTAACTCATTGCCACATAAGAAAGTTTGCTGAGTTGGACTCGATGTTACTGCTGAAGTTACTCCCAATGTGGCTAGTCTTATGGCTCAATTTTCAAAATCTCTCCAACCCAAGGTAGACAGTGAGTGGTGGAATTAATTTCATAGTTTGCACAAGTAATGTACGCTCATTTTTCTCAAGAAGTTATGTTTACCGAGGCATTAATTAGAACGAATGCATGCATGACCACTAAATTTCCATGAACTTCTACATGCATTGGTGAGTTTTCTCTTAACAATGTTTGCATCGGGTGATTTAACGCACCTCGAAATCCAACATGTGATGGTACTACTACTAGTAGAATTGAGACTTATACAACGAAAAAACGAATTTTTTTAGATGAGCCCTATAAACCGGAAAGGTGGGAGTAGTAGTAAGTAGTATACTACCTCCATAGTGGGTACGTACTCCGTAAAATCAGATTTTCTCAAAACTAAGTCGCTCAACCTTTATTTGCTTGTTTCCCTTCCTTCCTCGTTGCCTCGAACAAACTATGCCAAACTCCCCTGCCTGCCGCGTGGGAAAAGACCCACCCTCGCCTTTTTTAGTCCGGGTTTGTATCGATGGATCGCGCGAAGCAGCAAAAACCAAGCCGTGCCTTGTACTCCTCCGTCGACGCTCGCTTTCATGAATTATGTACTTCCTCTCACCGACATGTGTGACATATAGCAACCGGGTCGACCTGTCATGCACCAACTAAAAGAATAGCAGGGGGACGCACCCCCCAGTAGTAGTAATGAGCAATGAGACGTCAAATCACAATGCCGCACCTTCCCAGACGGACGAAGCAACCATTATTTCACACTTCGCTTCACCATCATATCCTTCAAGAAAACCACGTAATATTGCTTCTGCCATTGTTCTGCCTCAAGAGGGACACGCGCATTGCCTTGGTACATCATGACACGTGGGACCGCATGACAGGCCATGCTCCCCCGCCCATCGCTCGGTAAAATCACCTCATTTTTAGTACTTCCTCCGTATCAGTTTACAGGGCATGCACATCGTTCTAGGTTGAGAATTTAACTGGCTATATATGTGATGAACAGTATATATGTTTAGAAACTACATCCACTTAAGAATCAAATAATATACTTTTTGTGACATAGTAACTCATATTTAGTTAGTCAAATGGATGGCCGAGAACTACGTGCGTGACCTATAAACCGAGACGCAGAGGGTAGTATAGTACGTATCTTTTTAGATCAATATAGTCAGGATTCACCGAGGAGCAAAACCAAGTGGTAGGCTACTCCTGTCGTGTTGGCGTAGCAACTCAAGCAGGGTCAGTCCGCACACGAAATGGTGACACACTTAACAGCACCCCTTTGGCCGACATGTGGCTCATCCACCGTCTTGTTCCACGTGCGATGCACCAAATTACAGTTTGGAGCAGCGGTTGGACTTGGAGGCACCACCGTCGTGGCGCCACAGTAGTAGTAAATGATCGATGAGGGGTCAAATCACAAAGCCCCACCTTTCCCGCATTAAGCTGGATGGACGAAGCAACCATCATTTCACTCTAGGGCGCAAGAGCATAAAGAAAAAAGAAAACCAATGATGCGTGCGCCAGCTACCTAGGGCACCCTAGGGTAGGGGCCTCCACTACAAATCCTTTTTGTTGAAAGCACCTCCACTACAAATCCACTTCTCCCTCGTCCTCTTGAAGAAAACCGATGATGCGTGCGGCGGTAGGGTTTGTAGGAGTACTACGGCGTGCGGGGCCACGTCATAGTAAACAGGAGAGGGATTGAGTTCGAGTCGACGCCTTAATATGTGTGGGCCGCTTGGTTTTACGGGAACGAGGAAGCATTTTGGGTTTAGTGACCAATGGAGATATACGTACAAAAAATTGTGGACGTAGGTTCGACCGAAAGGCAATGATGCATGGGCCCTGCATTTTGATATACCCGCGGTCGCGTGAAATTTGCTACTCTACTCAAAACTAGTAAGGTACATGCATTGAACACATGAGATTTGGAAACCAAATTATGAATAAATACACATTATAGCATGTAAAGCTTTGAGTCATATATGCATGATGTAGATGTTCGTTTAGTTCTTATAGTTAATCTCATTCAAAATCAATTAGTTTTATAAAAAGGTTAAGATTCATGGGATTGTGCATTGTAAAGAATAAAGTAAAAAACAAATAATGGTAATTCATTTAGAAAAAAAATTGGGCAACTATGATACGGAAGATTCTAGAACAAAGGAGAAGTGCTTGTGTTTTGGGAAAGCATGCACGGCCCACATCTCTTATTGGTTAATATGTCACGAAACAAGAAATGAGGAGGGAGTTAATGTACCGTGCCAAAGTGTTTTGGGATTATTTGGTTTTCGGAAGATGACTTACACACCTAGACGGAGGGAGTACAAAGAGAAAAAATGAGTTGTAGTTAAAAGAATGGCATTTCTAACAAAAATGTGAATTTGAACTACATATGTGTGCACATGACCAACACATACATTGTCAATGCAAAATTTAATGCAAGAAAAACTTATGAGTAACATGCACGAATTGATGATGTGGTGCTTGCATGCATAGAGTAGAAAAAACAATGTGATTTATGACTTGCATGCATGACGTGTTTTTGTGCCATAGTTGCATGTCTAGGAAAAAAGCTACTAGTGGGTTGCACTAGCTATTTAGGAATATAAGATGTATACATGGAAGTTGTAGGGAAAGAGATGACATGTATCTCAATTCCCATGAGTAGGGATTGGAAAAGAGATGTCATTTGGTTCACATCATAGGAACTTCTCTATTGAATCTAGAGATGACATGTATCTCAATTCCTATGAGGAGGGATTAGAAAAGAGATATCATTTGGTTCACATCATAGGAACTTTTCTATTGAATATACGCTAATGTTTATTTTCCTTTGAAATTATGGGAGTATAGGAATCCATTCATATGAACCAAGTGGCTCTAAAGATATAAAAATGATATCATGTTTATTTCCTTTGAAATGTGGAGATGAATTTATTCCTATGAACCAATAGGATCTAAAGGAAAAAAATCCTATAAAAATCATATCATATAGAGTTCCTATGATATTTCTCCACACCAAAGGATGGTTGAAATTGCTGCAGGTGATACAGCGGTCTTTATTTGTAGACTCCTCCTCCATCTTTATAGTTACCTCTCAAAGATGAATGAAATGATATATACTAGGTATTCTACTTGTGCATTTTGGTACACAAAAACACGGTAAAAGTTTGCGAGGTTCGAATTTTCCACAAAGCTATATGGACTGCATTTTGGAATGGAGGGAGGAGCATATGGCACTTGCTAAAACTCACGTGGAAGATTTGTGTGTAGGAGGAGTGGCTGCTCTGTTAATGACATGGCAAAACCGACACTGTCGGATGCCGATCTAACGGTTCTTACGGTGTTCGTCAGGAAACGGCTTATGGCGAAAATTTGTCGGATAATGATTTATGGACACATGCATTGCATTGATACGTGCCCCCTCTCTCTCACGCACACACGCACCCTCACAAGTCACGACTCTCCCGAGTCCTCTCGCACCCACCGTCTATCTGTAGGCAGATGTCACACACATATGTGCTCTTCACACCCTACCCTCAAAACTTCTAAAAAACAAAAGATGTCGTGCACCTTTTATTTTAGCTCACATGTCACACAGTTATACTATTACTCTTGTGGTGAACGTTCATTGGGCATACCATATTGTACTCTCATGAAAAGAACCGGTGCACGCACGCACTAGTTCTCTCACACCCACTCGCGGGTACACGTAGGAGCGCATTTTTTTGAAGCTGGTACAACAAAATCACTCCACTATATATATAAGCAGGAGCCTTAGCGCTTGCTTTTCTAGGGTTCCTCTCTTTCACTCTCTCATGCTCTCCAGATCTAAGCAAGACAAAGGTGGCCACACTCTCTCTCTGCTCACGGCTGGTCACAAATCCGGCCGGACCACCTCGACCGGGGCAGGGGTGTAGGTGCATCGTTCACGTTGTCGTTGGCGGCGAGGGAGGAGACCAACGGCTGCCCGCGCGTCCCGATCGACGGCCGTGCGGCTCAGGAGGGCCTCCGGCCCCTTCTTACTCCTTGCGGTATTGTGGCCAAGATGCATCCTCCCGATGTCGTCTTTGCCACATGCCGATGACCCTCAGGTATATACTCCTTCAAAACCTGCCTTGCTCTACTGGCCCAGCTCCCCATGTGGCTGCGTGTGGATCTTTTTCTACTTCTGTCGGCTATTCCAAAGCCACCTAGACTTTTACTATTATTAGAGGTAAAGCTAGTTCACACAGTCAAATCTAAGAGTTGGTTCAAATAGGGAAGAAACTGGGAAAGCTGTAGCATGAATCTAGGACTTGGTTCTAAGAGGAAAAGGGGGAAGTAGTAGATACTGGCTACCCAACTGGTCTATTGGTTGAAAAGGCGAAGAAAGCATGGTGGATGGCGAAGGGTGGGGGGAAGTGGACCTGTCTCTTGGTTGGAAAAAGGAAAGAAAGTGAGGGGTGTTGGGGCACAAGCAAATGAGAATGAGCAGGTCTAGATTTCCTGTGCTCACATAGGAAAATGTCGTCGAGGAGATAAAAATGGGACAAATGCAAACATGTTACCTGATTGTTTGCCGCTCTCGGCAACCACCTCTGCCACACCACTTTATGCCCCTGCTGTCCCTACGCCCATATCACTACCGTTAATGTAAAATCACATGAAGCATTAAGCAATGCCACCTAATGTCACTATAAGTAATGGTCTAGTGTCGTCGATAAATTGAAGCAATGCCACCACCATTTTATGAAGTTCTTCTGTCTTGCTTTATTTACCATGAATTGTGTTTTTGCAGTTATGCTTAAATCTTACACCGCTAACATTGCTTCATCCCAGTGGAACTGCACAAATTTGATTGCATATTTACTGACCATGTGCTACTCTCATGACAGTAATACTAATGCTATTGTTCTACATGTTAATCTAGTGGCAGTGTTGATGTGATGTGATGCTACTTACTTAAGGGCACTTTCATACTGTCAATCTAGTGTCAATTATAACACAATAGATGCTGTTGTTAACCATACGCCACAGCAAATACCTGTCACTGTTTAAATATCCGTATTTCATATTTGTGCAAACAAGGATGTCTGTCTCCATATCGTTTCTATCTGCGCAATCAAAAGTACACACCTCAGTTTTAGTACAACTGCACAAAATGAGATGGCTATTCCTAGCTGCCGTCCTCTAGCCAACAGTGTTCCAGGTATTCCTACATTGGTTCTACCTAGGTAGAATGACTAATGCAATCTAAAAGAAGCTGATTCGTATGTTTTACTTCTTGATTGCAGTGCAGGGACAAGCGAAAACAATTGCATCCTAGTCCGGAATGCACTTTCTTCCAGTTCATCCAAGGACCGAGGACTAGCTGGCACGGCTGCACGGAGGTTTTTGGGATAGGTGCGCGGACAAGAGGCATTGTGGTATGCTTATTTTTTGCAAATAGCGGTGCTTAAATTTAGTGGAATGCACAAGAATTTCAGGTGGTCAGTACACTACATGGTTCAGTTCAGCATTCCAGCTGAGAACACAATTATAATTGGTTATTCTGGAATGAGAGAACCTAACCCTGGATGGTGGCAACAAGAAAAAACTAGAGTGAACTCCAGGAAATTTAAGCATGCCGGGAGGCCCTTTGCTCAGAGAAGCCTTGCTTGTTTTTTCCTGATTTGTAAACCTTGTCACGACTTTTCTTTTGCTGTGAACTAGTATATGTTTGTCATGTTATGAATCAATAAAATTGCTTAACTTATGCTTTTCAAGTTTTTTATGAAGCCGAGTTTAATGTGAGTGTTCCACATGAACGTTTGGAATTTACATTGTGGCCTCAGTTAACTGCATGAACCACTGTAACAAGATACGTAGTTGCTTATATGTCAGACAACAGATTATTGATTGTTAGCTGGTTGATAGCCTAGTGTAGAAGCAAGCTGAGCCAATGTGCCGTGTTTTGCACAACTGCTTACAAGTGGGGTAGCACCAATAGTGTTTACAAGTACTTATGTATATGTCGGCGCACATTTCTCGAACGAGTACTCTAGTTGCTCAAACACACACTGCTCGTATGATAAACCGTGATAACTTATGTCTTACCATGCCATATTCATGAAAAAACTAGTGAGGACGCATTTGTTTCGGCAACAATTACGATGGTTCTCACATGATTCACGGGCACACAAAAGTAGCAGTAGTTCCCATAGACGGATTCAAACAGAGTACTAGCCCGAGAGGTCTTCATAATAGGCAAGGTTCGGATAAGTAGACACAATCCAAACTAGTATTAAACACTAGCTGGGGCCACTATTTCATGCCTCGATCTAATTTGGGTTGGACACAAGACGAGGACGTCCGGCAACAGCTCAATCCTGTGAACCTTCATGAAGATAACCTTGAGGCCTTGCCACTCATAAACTTGTTTGTGGAGGCATGCCACGTCATCTTCCCACGTAAGCTTGACAACAATAGTATGCCTCACAAACGAAGGAGTATCTTTGAACTTCTTGTGCTTCAATACACCCTAGACAACACGCCTAACAACAATGAGGCTGGAATACAACTCGACATCGGTACAAGCGCAAATGGCTTCCAGGATACAACAGCCTAAGAACTGTTTTCCCAGTGCATATATTCAGGTCATCCGCCTCATAGCGAGTGACATGTACAACCACACAATCCTTGTCTGCATCAAGGCTCTAATTGAAACAGAAACAAATTCTGAATTACTTTCCAGTATAAGAAACACAAGTTATTTAAACCACTATGTATAGCATGGCGTCGAAGCTAATAAAATTTTGCATTATTCATCACCACATACTTAGATGAAAAACCACAATCGAGATCGGCAAAGAAGAAAATCACCTTGGGCAGCTCAGCAGGGGGGGGGGGCACATCCTCGAAGGGGGAAACTGCTCCTGCAGTGCCAAGGGGACTGTAACCTCAAACGGGGCATTGACCATCTTAGTAGTGGCCGTGAGCGTATCCGGGGTCGGCTCGGTGGCTGCCTCCATCTTCTTGGAGCTCTCTGTCTCGTGGGGATCAGCCTCCCGCGTCTGCTCCAATATCGGCAGATCTTTGCCTGGTTCTCCTTGGTCCATCATGAAACTGACGAATACTAGGAAACCACTGAAAAGAAAACAAATCTCAATGACAATGAAACAAAAAAGAGAGTGAGAATCGGTTACTGCTTTGCAAACGTTCTTTTTTTCTTTGAACGAAAATATACCAATATCATGGATTCGCTTACCTTCCCTTTGTTGGGAGAGAAGAACAGTGGAAGATGCGAGTGTTGGCTTTCTTGAAGACGGTGAGGGAGAAGGGGATTCAGAAAAGAGTGAAATGATGGTTGCTTCATCCGTCAAACTTAGACTACGGGGAGGTCGGGTTCTGTGATACGACAGCTCGTTACTGTCGCGCTACGACCGGGGTGACTCTCCGCCTGCATACTACCTTCTAATTTGGTGGATGGCATTTGGGCTCACGCGCGGCATGGCCCGCATGTCGGTGAACAAAAGTAAAATGGCATTCAGTAGAGGGAGACGTTTCGATGATCGGAGGAGCTAGAAGCGGTAGTGTATCCACTGTACTAGTAGTAATTGTTTTTCTGGTAGCTGTAGAGTGTCTCCACTGTACTAGTAGTAATTGTTTCTCTAGGCCCAAGACAAAACAGCCCATCCACCCTAGTAAATAATAAAATCAATTCAAAAGCCCATATATTTACTTAATGAGAGGCGTTACCCACACCCAGCACACCGCCCCCCAAAAAAACCTAGGTGCTCTTCTTCCTCCTCACTCCCACCCACCTCACGTCAGCTCGCTCCACTCGTACCCCCAAATTCCTCACCTCACTCCTACAGAAAACCCCAGCTCCCCTTCTTCCTCACTACTACAGAAAAACCTCAGCTCCCCTTCTTCTTCACTCGCACTACAGAAAAATGGAATCGGCTGGCCCCAGCGCCAAGAAGATGAGGCTCCCGCCAGCTATGACGCCTATTGTAGATCCCGCACCCGGCAGCGTGGGGATAAGCGGTGACCCTGCCCCCACCGGATCCCAAGAACTCGTAGGATCTCAGGTGGACCGCATCAGTGATCTCCCGGACACCATCCTTGGCTAGATCATCTCGCTTCTCCCCACCAAGGATTGCTGCCGCACCCAAGTCCTCTCAGTTCGGTGGCGCCCTCTATGGCGCATCGTGCCCCTTAATCTCGACTGTCGTCAGCTATCTCTCTTCAATGATTTTGAAATCCCCAAAGCCATCATCTCCTCCCACCAGGGCTCCGTTCAAAGCCTCTACATCCCGTCATGCTACCTGAGCAAGCATACCATGCCCTGCATGGTGGAAGCTTGGATGAAATCCCTTGAACTCACAGAACTATAGCTGCTTGAGTTCTACTATTCCCCTGGAAATCACCTACCAGATACCGAACGCCATCTACCTGTGCCCTCAGCACCGATGTCCATCTCGCGGTTTTCGTCCTCTCTCCACACCGCCACATTTGCGCTGTGCTACCTACCAGACAATCTGGTACTAAACCTTCGACTCACATTTCTCAAGAAACTTTCACTTGTGTGGGTTTGTATATCGGAGGCCTCATTGCATAGCATCATCCACTCCAGTTGCCCGGCCCTGGAGTGCTTCGTGATTGTTTTCACAGTTAGAATCAGTTGTCTCCAAATAAAGTCGCCTAACCTTGTAAGAATTGGAATTTCTTTTGATGGAAGGCAGCTCATCATCCAAGATGCCCCTTCACTTCAAAGGTGGTGTCGACTTACTAGCTAGTCAACAAACGTTTCTACTGACCAGCCATTGGATTTACATCCAACATTTGTCGTGTATCTTCTATCTGTGGTCTTCTTCCTCCAACCGCCCAACCAAACCACCCCGTCAGCTCCGCCTGCTCCCGCCTCCCATGGCTGGTTGCGCCTCCGCCGCCCTACCGTACCCTCCAACATTGGCCAGTCCCTCCCTCTATTCCCCCACACGTCCTGTTATTCTTTGACGATGTCAGCCCCAACACGCACCCGCACCCGAACCAGTCAACCCTCGTACTCCCCTCGGCCTGCGACTGGACCGGCGCATCTTTCATGGCTCCTGTCCGTTCTGTCCGAGGCCCCGTCGTCGTCCTCGGCCTTGGTTCGCTCGCCGTGCATGGTGCGCCACCCTCTTGCATTGTCAACACCGTCAACAACCGAGAGGAACAAAGGATATGACTGTCAGGACCCCGATTCCAAGTCACATCGATCTAGCCGGTAACACCTCATATCACTTTGAGGCCTCACGCACGGTATTCCCACGGGTGTCGCCTTACCATGGCCCGGGACCATTTGCGCCTTTTGGCTCACGTATATGAGAGTGTCGCTAGCATCCATATGACAGAGAACCCGGGCCAACATGACTAGTCGTGAACCCAAAGTGGCACTAACTTACGGGGACAGGCATACATGAATCAACATCGAGCATGTCGGTCAGCAGCATGCGTATCCGGGCTGTAGCACTGGGCTAACAGGACTCCGGAAAACCGGGCTGTAGCAGGCTAGGCAGGACTCCGGATGTCACCGCGTGACATTTCCCCGAAGGGACAGACACAGGAACGAATTGAATCACATGCCGGCCAGTCTAAGTGTTCCGGAGCAGTAGTGTTGGGCTAGCAGGACTTCGGTGAACCGGGCTGTAGTGGACTACTATGGCTCATGGAGGCACAAGACTACATTTCCCCATAAGAGAGGCTACCAAGGATGAACAACTAGGTTGTCGGATCCCACACATACCAAGCATTTCAATCATACACACAATATGCTCGATATGTGTAAATACAATATGGCATCACAACATAACTCTACGACTCAAGTATTTATTCATTAGGCTCCGAGGAGCGAGATATTACAAACATGGGTCTCATGACCCAACATACAGAGCATACAAGCAACAAGCACATGCGGAAGCTTAACTTGTCTGAGTACAGACAACTACAAATGAAGAAGGCTCAGAAGCCTGACTATCTACAAGACCCTCCCAAGGGTACAAGATCGTAGCTGAGGTAAGAAGCTAAACGACGAAGTCCATGGGGAACTACTAGCGAGACTGAATCTCTCTGCAAAACATAAAATAAGCAAATGTGAGTACAAATGTACCCAGCAAGACTTAAATCAGAACTATCTACATATGCATCGGTTCAACAAAGGGGGTGGTGCAGTTTAACTGTGGCAAGCCAGCTTTGACTCAGTGGCTAACCTGAACTATGACTACAAGTAACTCTTTTGAGGTGGCGCACACGAGTCCACAAATTCACCATACCAATACACCATTATGGATCCGCTCCCGTCTCCCTGCGAGAACGCCATCCATAGCACTCACGCTTATCTTGCGAGTTTTAGAGTATCCACTTTCACTTGTCTATGAACTATGCAAGGGGTCCAAGTTTCCATATCCGAGGAATCCGGCTATTCGAATAGATAATGAAAAACCCTGCAGGGGTGTACTTCTTCACACACGCTCTCACCACTTACCACCATGTACACATCGTGTATCTCGACAACCTTCAAGCGGAAGCCTGGCGAGGGAGTCGGCCATGACCTGACTAACCAACAAGTCTCTAGTCCAGGTTTATCGCCTATTCGGGTTCCATCCACAAGGAGATCCGGCCGGGGTGTCGCTCACGGCTCCAAATGATGTGTGCAGGGTTCCCAAGCCCACCTCGACGGATGGATCTATGCTTGGTACACCGTGCCATGGTGCCTAGTCTGTCCCAAGCCCACCTGTACCGGGTACCACTTGGTAGACTACTAACACAACCTACAAACACCAGAAACTAGTTGCAACTCCTGGACAAAGATCAGGTTGATTAATAAGTTGAGAGGGGCACTTAAGCATTCCAATGTGTGGTAGTAGATGTTCATGGATCACAAACACAGAACTCAATGAGACAACGCACCATGTACTCCTACATGGCCTCTCACCGATACCTTTACCAAATCGTGTTCACACACTTAGCTCTCAACTGTAGGACATGTTGACCACATTCCAATTCATCCCCGATGAATCGGACCTGACTCAACTCTAAGCAGTAGCAGGAATGACAAACAAGCATGAATGAGTAGGCACATCAGGGCTCAAACAACTCCTACTCATGCTAGTGGGTTTCATCTATTTAATGTGGCAATGACATGTCATGCAGAGGAAAGGGGTTTAGCTACCGCAGCATGTAACAGTTGAAACGTTGTTGTCCTAATGCAGTAAAAGAGAGCAGGTGCAAGAGAGTGAGATTGTATCGGAATGAACAAGGGGGTTTTGCGTGCCTAGCACTTCTGAAGATATCATTGGGTCTTCATTAGTGTCAACGATCACAGCGTCAAAACGTCGTCTAGTGAGAGGGGACAATTACCGGCAAACAAGGAAGAACACAATCAATGTGATGCAACAATATTATGCATGATCATGACATGGCAATATGTTGTTGATTTGGGCTAATGCAACTAGCAACAATTTAAATGGAGTTGGTTTGAACACTAGGATCAAATTCAAACTCCATATGTGCTTTCTTAAATGCCATTTAATTGAATTGTCCTAAACAGATGGCCTAAGTTTCTCTAACATGCATGCAAATGGTACAGATGGATAGGTTGGATTTTTCTGATCATTTTTCATATATAATTTATCTTATTTGGAGTTACGGTTGAATTTCTATGATTTTTAGAAGTTTTGGGTATTTTCTGAAATAAATAAATCATTTAAGATTTATTTAAATTCCAGAAAAGGATTACTGCGTCAGCCTGAAATCATCATGACGTCAGCAGGTTAATGGGGCACGGTCGAGGTCAAACCTGACCAGTGGGACCCGCACGTCAGTGTAATAGGGAAGGGACAGAGGCTGACCAGTGGGTCCGGGTCAACATTGACGTGGCATGGTCAAAATGACATGTGGGGCCGGCTATATTAACCTAAACTAAACAGGAATAAATCCCGGGGTTAATTAAGGCGTGGGGCCCATAGTCAGTGAGAGAGGGGGTTAGTTAGTGGCGTCATTAGCCACTAATGACGGCGCCACGTCAGCGTCACCGGAGTTATGCCGGCGACGACCAAAAACACGGTGGAGGCACACTGGAGGGGCTCGGGTTTCGCCTACGGTGCACCGTTCGGTGCGCCCTTTGGCCCTACGGAGAGCTGGCGCGATAGCGCGTTGGATGGGGGTAGTCTCTGAGCCTGGGGTGGCCGGAGTCAATGGCGGCGAGCTCGGTTGCGGTGCCGGAGTTCGGGCGCGAGCGGGGACGCAGTTGTGGTGGCCGTGGCGATGTGCGCTTAGCACCTACGGCATCTACGTGGTGCGGTGAGTTCGATGGGTGCATGCCCAAGACCAAATGTTCACCGGAGCATCACCGGAGACGAGCGCGGGCGGCGGCACGTTCGGTTGCAGACGAGGCGATGGCTACGGCGCATGAGGGGGAAACTGGAGAGGGGGAGCAGGAGCATGGGCTCATGGCGAGGTCGTAGAGCAGATCAGTGGGCTCGGGGGCGAGCGGAGCGAGGAGAATCGACGAACGGCATTCGGTGGGTACCGAGGTTGAAGACGACCAGATGGCGGCGATGCAGGCCTCCGGCGAAGCGTGGCTCGGTGGAGAGGGCGCGGGCATCACGGCGGAGCTTCTGGACTCATCGGCAGGGCGAGGGGTGACCGGTAGCCGGGTTGGCAGCGAACGGCGGCAACGGGCGCGCTCGAGTGTGGCGCGGGAGAGAGCAGAGGAGGGGGAGAAGAACGAGAGAGAGTGAGGGAGGTCCAGGGTGTGTGTGGCATCGCGAGGGAGGTCCAGGGCGACGAGGGGGAGCCGCAAGCAGGAGGTGGCCGGGGCGCGTGCCGGCGCGCGGTGGCCACGCGCCTTTGTCCTTCTGTCAAAGGAGGAAGAAGACCGGGGAGCCCCTGGTGGGCTGGGCCAGATTTGGAGCTGGGCCGGCTCTGCTGCAGGTGAGAAGCCCAGGTGAGTCCTTCTCCCTCTCTCTCTTTTATTAATTGTTCTGTTTTTCTATTTTTGCTAATATGTTTTGATTCAGTTCAAAGACCAAACCATTTCAAAATTCTTGAAAATAATTGTGTGAACTAAATCGACTTATCCAAAGCTACACAACAATTTCCAGAATTATTGAACATATATTTATTATATAACAAATATATATCCAATTCAAATATTTATTGGATTAATTGAAAGGCCCAAAATAATTGTTTCTAAGATTCTAGAAATATTGGTTTGAATTTTATCCTTTGCCAATTTTTCTAGAGATTAACAGGAACATTTTCTTGGACTCATTGATGAGATTTAAAAGTTGGTTATTTTTTTGAGGTCTTCTGAGGCTTTTGAAAATTCCTCAATTCAAATTTCATTTGAATTTAAACATGATGCTCACATGAAGGGATAGCCTAGTGCATACCAGAACTAGGTATGTGACAATGACTGTATGTGGAGAGTATGAAAGTAGGGACCCACTAGCGTCATGGCAGTACGCAAGCAAGTGCTTCGTTATTACAAGCCCCAAAAAATAGTTCCTCCTAATGGTTGGACATCTGGGGCTCACGCCATTGTCAACGTAGTCAATAAATGAGAGATATACACAACAAGCAGCTGACACCAGTGACCCAGCAGGTCACGCAGTTGTTATTTACTTTTTTTGAGGAACAAGAAGTTGTTATTTATACTAGTTTTAGCGACAGATCAGGGTAACAACAGGGCTGTGCGGGGGCTGTGGACCGTCTAGCCAGGGTTTTATTTATGTTTACCACATCAAGAGCCCAGTTGTGTTTTTTTCTTGCTGAAAATAGCTAGCCAAGTTCTATTTTTTTTAAAGAAATACCCAAATTGGCAAATGGGCTGTAAATTATTAGAAATAATGGCAGATGGGTTGCATGCTGTTTTCCACATATTTGAGGCTGACTTGTGCGTCTACTACATGTTGACGTGTATGCTTTCCTAAAAATAAGGTTGACGCACACGCAACGCCGTGTCAACTTAGTCAACACACGAGAGTAGTGACTGTTGGATGTCCATCCAACGACCGTCTTGCTTCTTCGTTCTCTGCTCTTCCCGCTCCAACCAGTCAAACAAGAGCCGGCAGGACTGCCTACTCCCTCCTCCTGTGGCTGGCTATGCTGCCGCACATGCCTCACTTCCCCATCATTCTCCCATCGCTGGCCTAGCCATCCCTCTACTCACCCACACCTGCTGTTATTCTCGGGAGACGGCAAATGAACCAGTAAACCCTCGCACTCCCCTGCGCATGGGAAACAACTACCGAGTTTTCCCTGGCTCCATGTCGTTCCCTTCCTAGGCCTCGCCGTCGTCCACCGCCCTAGTGCTCTGGGCACGGCGTGGTCAGCATGGTCAACGAACGAGATGCATCGGAAGTGGATTGTACGTGGAGAGGCTGACAGCTGGGTCCATGGCCGCACACAAGGAAATGCCTCCTTATTACGCGCAAAATAATGATTCCTCCACCTGACAGCTGGGACCCACCGGAAGGGCCTCTGTATTTCATGAAAAAACATTCCCCCGCTGTCAGGTCGGACCATCAACTATATCTTCTCATGCAAGGAAGTGCCTCATTAATACACAAAAAAATGAATACCCCCCCGCTAGCTGGGACCCACCATAGTGGGAGGCTGACTCGTGGGCCTACTAAGATGACGGGGATGGAGGGCTTTGTAAACTTAGTGAATATGAATGATTCTAGCTCCAGTGACCATACGATGCCCATCCAACGACCGTATTGCTTCTTCAACCTCTGGTCTTCTTGCTCCAGCCGCTTAGAGCAGCGCCGGTCGTGCCGCCTGCTCCTGCCTCTCGATGCCGGCTGTGTTGCTGCGGAGGCCTCATCGCCCCCTACCACTCCCACTGCTGGCCAGGCCCCGCGGCGACGGCAGCCTCACACTGCAGCCGAACCAGTGAACCCTCGTACTCCTCTCCGCGTGGGCTTCCACTCCCGCATCTTCCCCGGCTCCGCGCCGTCCCCTTCCTAGGCCTCGTCGTCGTCCACCGCCCTAGTGCTCTCGGCACGGCGTGGTCAACGTGGTCAAGGAACAACTTCCATGGGAAGAGTACTGTACGTGGAGAGGCCGATAGCTGGGTCCACAGTCGCAGCAAGGAAGTGCCTCCTTATTACACGTAAAATAATGATTCCTCCACCTGACAGCAGGGACCCACCAGACGGGCCACCGTATTTCGTGAAAAAATGTTTCCCCTAACTGCTGGGACCCACTAGCTACATCTTCGCATGCAAGGAAGTGCCTGACAGTCGAGACCCACCTGGTCGAAGCATACGTAGCGTTGTCATTTTGGTCGCGAACGTGTACGTACATACGATCGGTCTGTCTGCAGGCTGCAGCGATGAACCGTGGCCGTGCAAGGAAGGGAACGTGTCGTAGTAGAGGCGCGCACGTGTCGTAGCAGAGGCGCGCACGTAGCATGTACACGTACGTACAACATCCGGGGTGCAAGCAAGAAAATATGGCCACGTATGTACATACAGGCGGGGTCTCGAATGCCTACTCACGCATACATACGGCCAGGGATCGTGTACATGGCTGGGTCGGAACAGAGAAACTACGTCGTCGTGTTCATGGGGAGGCAACAGAATGCGTCGTGTTCATCAGGAGGCAACGGAACACGTGCTGTTCATCGGGAGCCAACCGGCTTGGACGGAACAGCCGATGGAAACGAGGCGTAGTGTACCGTAGAACGGAGGAAACGGCCCTGTGTTCGACCGGCCACGGTGGAAACGGGATCCTATTCATCGGGAGGGGTCTGACGTACCGCAAAACCGAGGAAACGGACCTCCTACGGTCGAAATGGTGTCCTGTTGATCGGGAGGGGTGTGGCGTACCGCAAAACGGAGGAAACGGACTTGTGTTGGAGCGCTACGATCGAAACGGGGTCCTGTTCATCGGGAGGGGTGTGGCGTACCGCAAAACGGGACTCCACGGGAGACTGTTCATCTCCACCGTCGACTGCCTCCACGGGCTACTGTTCATCCACCGTCGACCTCCTCCAGCCTCCACCTGTGACTATTCATCCACGGGCTCCTGTTCATCCAGCCTCCACCGTGCCCTCCTCGACCGGCTACTGGTCAACCAGCCTCCACCGCACGCTCCTCGACCAGCTACTGTTCAACCAGCCCTCTCCACGGGGGTCCTGTTCAACCACCCCTCCATGGGCTACTATTCATCCAGCCCTCCACCGGTTACTATTCAACCAGCCCTCCACCGGCTACTGTTCATCCAGCCCTCCACGGGGTCCTATTCATCCACTGGCTCGATTGATCGGGGTACTGTTCATCTAGCGGCAACGGCCTCTACTACCATGGGGTCTTGTTCATCCAACGCCCACCGGACACTGTTCATCCAAACCCCCCAACAATGCTCACTGTTCATCAAGGGAAGGAGGCAGCAGTGTTCGATCGACTTTAGTTAGCAGCAGTACCGAAGGAATCACTCGGGTTCAGTTAACAGCAAGGGATCGATCGATCGCTCGGGTTCAGTAACGTGTAGCCTGCAGTGCAATCGCTCGGGTTCAGTTAGAGCCCAACGCCTCGCTCGGGTTCAGTTAGAGCGCAACACCTCACACACACGCGCGCGTACGTAGAGAGAAACGTGCATCGCTCGGCCCCGACCACCCACCGTAACCGAGAACTCCCCCGATATTTTCCTCGCCCTCGCTTCTACCATGGTTTTCTCCGTCATGGACTGCCCAAAGAATGTTATGCAGCCGCGTCTCCGGCCCACCCAGGACGAAAAGCCCATTTTCTGTCATGATTTTTTGTCATAGAAGTAGGAGCCCACCACATCTATGATGATATCGGGTTTTGTCACAATTATCATCATAGTAGTGTCATAAGTATGACAGATTTTTTTTCGTTCGTCCTAAAATGTCACAGATGTGTCTTTCTTTTGTAGTGCATGCAAGGTCTATCTAGGTGATGCATAGCAACGAGAGGGGAGAGTGTGTCCATGTACCCTCGTAGACCGAAAGCAGAAGCATTTAGTAACGCGGTTGATGTAGTCGAACATCTTCGTGATTCAACCGATCCAAGCACCAAATGTACGGCACCTCTGTGTTCAGCACACGTTCAGCTCGATGACGTCCCTTGAGCTCTTGATCCAGTTGAGGACGAGGGAGAGTTTCGTTAACACGATGGCGTGTTGACGGTGATGATGAAGTTACCGGCGCAGGGCTTCGCCTAAGCGCTACAACGATATGACCGAGGTGTGTAACTGTGGAGGGGGGCACCGCACACGGCTAAGAGAATAATTGGTGTGTCTTTGGGGTGCCCCCTCCCACGTATATAAAGGGTGGAGGAGAGGAGGCCGGCCCAAGGGGGGTGCCAAGGGGGGCGCTCCAAGGGGGGGAGAAGTCCTACTTGGACTCCTGGTCCAAGTAGGATTCACCCCCTCCTTTCCTTTCCGGAGAAGGGGGAAGGGAAAAGAGGTGGAGGAGAAGAAGGAAAGGGGGGCCGCCCCCCTAACCCTAGTCCAATTCGGTTTGGGTTTGGGGGGGCACACGCCTCCACCCGGCTGCTGCCTCATCTCTCCACTAGGGCCCATTAACCCCCGGGGGGTTTCGGTAACCTCTCGGTACTCTGGAGGATGTCCGAACCTTTCCGAAACCTTTCTGGTGTCCAAACATAGCCTTCCAATGTATGAATCTTTATGGCTCGACCATTTCGAGACTCCTCGTCTTGTCTGTGATCTCATCCGGGACTCCAAACAAACTTCGGTTCATCAAATCACATAACTCATAATACAAATCGTCATCGAACGTTAAGCATGCGGACCCTACGGGTTCGAGAACTATGTAGACATGACCGAGACACATCTCCGATCAATAACCAATAGCGGAACCTAGATGCTCATATTGGTTCCTACATATTCTACGAATATCTTTATCGGTCAAACTGCATAAGAACATACGTTATTCCCTTTGTCATCGGTATGTTGCTTGCCCAAGATTCGATCATCGGTATCCTCATAGCTAGTTCAATCTCGTTACCGTCAAGTCTCTTTACTCGTTTCGTAATGCATCATCCTGCAACTAACTCATTAGTCACACTTCTTGCAAGGCTCATTGTGATGTGCATTATCGAGAGGGTCGAGAGATACCTCTCCGATACATGGAGTGACAAATCCTAATCTCGATCTATGCCAACTCAACAAACACCAGCGGAGACACCTGTAGAGCAACTTTATAATCACCCAGTTACGTTGTGACATTTGATAGCACACAAGGTGTTCCTCCGGTATTTGGGAGTTGCATAATCTCATAGTCATAGGAACATGTATAAGTCATGAAGAAAGTAATAGCAATAAAACTCAACGATCATTATGCTAAGCTAACAGATGGGTCTTGTCCATCACATCATTCTCTAATGATGTGATCCCGTTCATCAAATGACAACACATGTCTATGGTTAGAAAACTTAACCATCTTTGATTAACGAGCTAGTTAAGTGGAGGCATACTAGGGACACTATGTTTTTCTATGTATTCACACATGTACCAAGTTTCCGGTTAATACAATTCTAGCATGAATAATAAACATTTGTCATGATAGAAGGAAATATAAATAACAACTTTATTGTTGCCTCTAGGGCATATTTCCTCCAGTCTCCCACTTGCACTAGAGTCAATAATCTAGATTACATAGTAATGATTCTAACACCCATGGAGTCTTGGTGCTGATCATGTTTTGCTCGTGAGAGAGGCATAGTCAACGGGTCTGTAACATTCAGATCTGTATGTATCTTGCAAATCTCTATGTCTCCCTCCTTGACTTGATCGCGTATGGAATTGAAGTGTCTCTTGATGTGCTTGGTTCTCTTGTGAAATCTGGATTCCTTTGGCAAGGCAATTGCACCAGTATTGTCACAAAACATTTTCATTGGACCCGATGCACTAGGTATTACACCTAGATCGGATATGAACTCCTTCATTTGCTGCTTCTGAAGCAGCTATGTACTCCGCTTCACACGTAGATACCGCCACGATGCTCTGCACGGAACTGCACCAACCGACAGCTCCACCATTCAATATAAATACGTATCCGGTTTTGTGACTTAGAGTCATCAGGATCAGTGTCAAAGCTTGCATCGATGTAACCATTTACAACGAGCTCTTTGTCACCTCCCTAAACGAGAACCATATCCTTAGTCCTTTTCAGGTATTTCAGGATGTTCTTGACTGCTGTCCAGTGATCCACTCCTGGATTACTTTCATACCTCCCTGCTAAACTAATAGCAAGGCACACATCAGGTCTGGTACACAGCATTGCATACATGATAGAACCTATGGCTGAGGCATAGGGAATGGCTTTCATTTTCTCTCTATCTTCTGCAGTGGTCGGGCATTGAGTCTGACTCAACTTCACACCTTGTAACACAGGAAAGAACCCTTTCTTTGACTGATCCATTTTGAACTTCTTCAAAATTTTATCAAGGTATGTGCTTTGTGAAAGTCCAATTAAGCATCTTGATCTATCTCTATAGATCTTGATGCCCAATATGTAAGTAGCTTCACCGAGGTCTTTCATTGAAAAATGCTTATTCAAGTATCCTTTTATGCTATACAGAAATAACGTATTATTTCCAATCAACAATATGTCATCCACATATAATATTAGAAATGCTACAGAGCTCCCACTCACTTTCTTGTAAATACAGGCTTCTCCAAAAGTATGTATAAAACCATATGCTTTGATCACAGTATCAAAGCGTATATTCCAACTCCAAGAGGCTTGCACCAGTCCATAAATGGATCACTGGAGCTTGCACACTTTGTTAGCACCTTTTGAATCGACAAAACCTTCTGGTTGCATCATATACAACTCTTCTTTAAGATATCCATTAAGGAATGCAGTGCTGACATCCATTTTCCAAATTTCATAATCATAAAATGCGCCAATTGCTAACATGATTCGAACAGACTTAAGCATCACTATGGGTGAGAAGGTCTCATCATAGTCAACTCCTTGAACTTGTTGAAAACCTTTCACAACAAGTCGAGCTTTGTAGATAGTAACATTACCGTCAGCGTCAGTCTTCTTCTTGAAGATCCATTTATTCTCTATGGCTTGCCGATCATCGGGCAAGTCAACCAAAGTCCACACTTTGTTCTCATACATGGATCCCATCTCAAATTTCATGGCATCAAGCCCATAATCATAAAATGCGGCAATTACTAACATGATTCGGACAGACTTAAGCATCGTTATGAGTGAGAAGGTCTCATCATAGTCAACTCCTTGAACTTGTTGAAAACCTTTCACAACAAGTCGAGCTTTGTAGATAGTAACATTACCGTCAGCGTCAGTCTTCTTCTTGAAGATCCATTTATTCCCTATGGCTTGTCGATCATCGGGCAAGTCAACCAAAGTCCACACTTTGTTCTCATACATGGATCACATCTCAGATTTCATGGCATCAAGCCATTTTGCGGAATCTAGGCTCATCATCACTTCCTCATAATTCATAGGTTCTTCATGGTCAAGTAACATGACCTCCAGAATAGGATTACCATACCACTCTGGTGCGGATCGTACTCTGATTGACCTACGAGGTTCGGTAGTAACTTGATTAGAAGTTTCATGATCGTCATCATTAACTTCCTCACTGATTGGTGTAGCTATCACTGGAACTGACTTTTGTAATGAACTACTTTCCAATAAGGGAGAAGGTACAGTTACCTCATCAAGTTCTACTTTCCTCCCACTCACTTATTTCGAGAGAAACTCTTTTGCTAGAAAGGATCCATTCTTAGCAACGAATATTTTGCCTTTGGATCTGTGATAGAAGGTGTACCCAACTGTCTCCTTTGTGTATCCTATGAAGGCACATTTCTCCGATTTGGGTTCGAGCTTATCAGGTTGAAGCTTTTTTCACATAAGCATCAGAGCCCTAAACTTTAAGAAATGACAACTTGGGTTTCTTGCCAAACCACAGTTCATATGGTGCCGTCTCAACGGATTTAGATGGTGCCTTATTTAACGTGAATGTAGCAGTCTCTAAAGCATAACCCCAAAACAATAGTGATAAATCAATAAGAGACATCATAGATCGCGCCATATCTAATAAAGTGCGGTTACGATGTTCAGACACCATTACGCTATGGTGTTCCAGGTGGCGTGAGTTGCGAAACTATTCCACATTGTTTCAAATGAAGACCAAACTCATAAATCAAATATTCACCTCCACGATCAGATCGTAGAAACTTTATTTTCTTGTTACGATGATTTTCCACTTCACTCTAAAATTCTTTAAACTTTTCAAATTTTTCAGATTTATGTTTCATCAACTAGATATACCCATATCTTTAGAAATCATCTATGAAGGTCGGAAAATAACGATACCCAAGGCGAGCCTCAACACTCATCGGACCGCATACATCTGTATGTATTATTTCCAATAAGTCAGTTGCTCGCTCCGTTGTTACAGAGAACAAAGTCTTAGTCATATTGCCCATGAGGCATGGTTCGCAAGCATCAAGTGATTCCAAAAGCCCATCAACATGGAGTTTCTTCATACGCTTTACACCAATATGACCTAAACGGCAGTGCCACAATTAAGTTGCTCTATCATTATTAAACTTGTATCTTTTGGCTTCAATATTATGAATATGTGTATCACTACTATCGAGATTCAACAAAAATAGACCACTCATCAAGGGTGCATGACCATAAAAGATATTACTCATATAAATAGAACAACCATTATTCTCTGATTTAAATGAATAACCGTATTGCATCAAACAAGATCCAGATATAATGTTCATGCTTAACGCTGGCACCAAATAACAATTATTCAGGTCTAAAACTAATCCAGAAGGTAGATGTAGAGGTAGCGTGCCGACGGCAATCACATCGACTTTGGAACCATTTCCCACGTGCATCGTCACCTCGTCTTTAGCCAATCTTTGTTTAATCCGTAGCCCCTGTTTCGAGTTGCAAATATGAGCAACAGAACCAGTATCAAATACCCAGGCGTTACTATGAGCATTAGTAAGGTACACATCAATAACATGTATATCAATTATACCTTTCACTTTGCCATCCTTCTTATCCACCAAATACTTGGGGAAGTTCCGCTTCCAGTGACCAGTCCCTTTGCAGTAGAAGCACTCAGTCTCAGGCTTAGGTCCAGACTTGGGCTTCTTCACTTGAGCAGCAACTTGTTTTCCATTCTTCTTGAAGTTCCCCTTCTTCCCTTTGCCCCTTTTCTTGAAACTGGTAGTCTTGTTAACCATCAACACTTGATGCCCCTTCTTGATTTGTACCTCCGCAGCCTTTAGCATTGCGAAGAGCTCGGTAACTGTCTTATCCATCCCTTGCATATTATGGTTCATCACGAAGCTTTTGTAGCTTGGTGGCAGTGATTGAAGAACTTTGTTAATGACACTATCATCATGAAGATTAACTCCCAGTTGAGTCAAGTGGTTGTGGTATCCAGACATTCTGAGTATATGTTCACTGACAGAACTATTCTCCTCCATCTTCCAACTATAGAACTTATTGGAGACTTCATATCTCTCAATTCGGGCATTTGCTTGAAATATTAACTTCAACTCCTGGAACATCTCATATGCTCCATGGAATTCAAAACGTCATTGAAGTCCCGATTCTAAGTCGTACAGCATGGCACACTGAACTATCGAGTAGTCATCGGCTTTGCTCTGCCAGACATTAATAACATTTGGAGTTGCTCCTCCAGCGGGTTTTACACCTAGCGGTGCTTCGGGGACGTAATTCTTCTATGCAGCAATGAGAATAATCCTCAAGGTACGGACCCAGTCCGTGTAGTTGCTACCATCATCTTTCAACTTAGGTTTCTCTAGGAACGCATTAAAATTCAAGGGAGTGATAGCACGGGCCATTGATCTACAACAACATAGACATGCAAAAATACTATCAGGTACTAAGTTCATGATAAATTAAAGTTCAATTTAATCATATTACTTAAGAACTCCCACTTAGATAGACATCCCTCTGGTCATCTAAATGATCACGTGATCCATATCAACTAAACCATGTCCGATCATCACGTGAGGTGGAGTAGTTTTCAATGGTGAACATCACTATGTTGATCATATCTACTATATGATTCATGTTCGACCTTTCGGTCTCAGTGTTTTGAGGCCATATCTGCATATGCTAGGCTCTTCAAGTTTAACCCGAGTATTTTGCACATGCAAAACTGGCTTGCACCCATTGTATGTGAATGTAGAGCTTATCACACCCGATCAACATGTGGTGTCTCGGCACGATGACCTGTAGCAATGGTGCATACTCAGGGAGAACATTTATACCTTGAAATTTAGTGAGGGAACATCTTGTAATGCTACTATCGTACTAAGAAAAATAAGATGCATAAAGGATAAACATCACATGCAATCAAAATAAGTGATATGATATGGCCATCATAATCTTGTGCCTTTGATCTCCATCTCCAAAACACTGTCATGGTCACCATCGCCACCGGCTTGACACCTCGATCTCCATTGTAGCATCGTTGTCGTCTCGCCAACTATTGCTTCTACGACTATTGCTACCGCTTAGTCATAAAGTAAATCAATTACATGGTTATTGCATTTCATACAATAAAGGGACAACCATAAGGCTCCTTCCAGTTGCCGATAAATTTTACAAAACATGATCATCTCATACAACAATTTATATCTCACCACGTCTTGACCATATCATAGCACATCATGCCCTGCAAAAACAAGTTAGACAACCTCTTCTTTGTTGTTGCAAGTTTTACGTGGCTGCTACGGGCTTCTAGCAAGAATCATTCTTACCTACACATCAAAACCACAACGATTTTTTGTCAAGTGTGTTGTTTTAACCTTCAACAAGGACCGGGCATAGTCAAACTCGATTCAACTAAAGTTGGAGAAACAGACACCCGCCAACCACCTGTGTGCAAACCACGTCGATAGAACCAGTCTCATGAACGCGGTCATGTAATGTCGGTCCGGACAGCTTCATCCAACAATACCGCCAAATCAACGTAAGACGTTGCTGGTAAGCAGTATGACTATTATCGCCCACAACTCATTGTGTTCTACTCATGCATATAACATCTACGCATAGACCTGGCTCGCCTGCCACTGTTGGGGAACACAGTATTTCAAAAAAATCCTATGATCATGCAAGATCTATCTAGGTGATGTATAACAACGAGAGGGTAGAGTGTGTCCATGTACCCTCATAGACCGAAAGCGGAAGCGTTTAGTAATGCGGTTGATGTAGTCGAACGTCTTCGCGATTCAACCGATCCAAGCACCGAACGTACGGCACCTCCGTGTTCAGCACACGTTCAACTCGATGACGTCCCTCGAGCTCATGATCGAGTTGAGGACGAGGGAGAGTTTCGTCAGCACGATGGCGTGTTGCCAGTGATGATGAAGTTACCGACACAAGGCTTCGCCTAAGCACTACAACGATATGACCGAGGTGTGTTACTGTGGAGGGGGGCACCGCACACAGCTAAGAGAAGACTTGGTGTGTCTTTGGGGTGCCCCCTCCCACATATATAAAGGGGGCGGGGGGAGGAGAGGAGGCCGGCCCAAGGGAGGGCGCGCCAAGGGGGGAGTCCTACTTGGACTCCCAGTCCAAGTAGGATTCGGCCCCCTCCTTTCCTTTCCGGAGAAGGGGGGAAGGGGAAAGAGGTGGAGGAGAAGAAGGAAAGGGGGCCGTCGCCCCCCAACCCTAGTCCAATTCGGTTTGGGCTTGGGGGCGCCTCCACCTGGCCACTGCCTCCTCTCTCCACTAGGGCCCACAAAGGCCCATTAACCCCCGGGGGGTTCTGGTAACCCACCGGTACTCCAGAAAATGTCCGAATCTTTCCGAAGCCATTCCGATGTCCAAACATAACCTTCAAATATATCAATCTGTACGTCTCGACCGTTTCGAGACTCCTCGTCACGTCCGTTATCTCATCCGGGACTCCGAACAAACTTTGGTTCATCAAATCACATAACTCATAATACAAATCATCATCGAACGTTAAGCGTGCGGACCCTGCGGGTTCGAGAACTATGTAGACATGACCGAGACACATCTCCGGTCAATAACCAATAGCAGAACCTGGATGCTCATATTGGTTCCTACATATTCTACAAAGATCTTTATCAGTCAAACTGCATAACAACGTACGTTATTCCCTTTGTCATCGATCGTTATGTTACTTGCCCGAGATTCAATCGTCGGTATCCTCATACCTAGTTCAATCTTGTTACCAGCAAGTCTCTTTACTCGTTCCATAATGCATCATCCCGCAACTAACTCATTAGTAACATTACTTGCAAGGGTCATAGTGATGTGCATTACCGAGAGGGCCCAGAGATACCTCTCCGTTACACGGAGCGACAAATCCTAATCTCGATCTATGCCAACTCAACAAACACCATCGGAGACACCTGTAGAGCATCTTTATAATCACCCAGTTACGTTGTGACGTTTGGTAGCACACAAGATGTTCCGCCGGTATTCGGGAGTTGCATAATCTCATAGTCAGAGGAACATGTATAAGTCATGAAGAAAGCAATAGCAATAAAACTGAATGATCATTATGCTAAGCTAACGGATGGGTCTTGTCTATCACATCAGTCTATAATGATGTGATCCCGTTCATCAAATGACAACACATGTCTATGGTTAGGAAACTTAACCATATTTGATTAACGAGCTACTTAAGTAGAGGCATACTAGGGACACTCTGTTTGTCTATGTATTCACACATGTACCAAGTTTCCGGTTAATACAATTCTAGCATGAATAATAAACATTTATCATGATATAAGGAAATATAAATAACAACTTCATTATTGCCTCTAGGGCATATTTCCTTCAATCGGATGGCCATAAGGCATTGACCATACTCCTCATGGCTTTTCGGGCCCGTTCATGCACCATAGATAGCTCCTTTAGCACGTTGCCTTGGAACCCGGATACTTCTTCTTCAGGTCGCCCGGTTAACAGACCTGCAACAAAAGCATTATAACGATCTGAATTAGGATATGCTATGAGTCCTTGGATGGTTTAAAAGGTCATACCAAATATGACACCTTTCAACTTCTTGTTCTCTTTTTGTGCGTCCGATAACCGAGCTTTTAAGCTCTTTATCTCTTCGGCTTGTTTATCTTTTTCCTCCTCGAGTTTGTTCTTTTGATCAATGGTCATTGTGGATTTTTTCATTTCTTCGAGCTCTGTGGTGACAGCATTCAGCTTTGTCTGGCTCGTCTTTAGCTCCTGGGACAACGCATTGTTCTTCTCTCTAAGAGCCTGCGGTCATAATGATCCTTAAATCGGTTGGCCTAACCGCTTCAAGTCTCGGGGGCTACTGGCATATATCTATTAAATTTGCATAAACTATTACCTGCATATCCTTTGAAAACAGTTGAGTAACTCCAGCAAGTCCATCTCGGGCGGCTCGGATATATGCATCCGCTGAGCCGAGGGCAGTAAATTCCTTCTCAGAAAAGGCTAGAGCGCGCATAGCCTCCTTTAGCCTCGATGATTCATCACGCTCTCCACCTTGGAATTTGTGACGGATACGTCATCCGAGTCTTCTTGAGGGGGTTGATCCGGCACTGCTCCTGTATCAGCTCTCGCCCTGGTTGATGAGCCCGGAGCCGGATTAGCTGGTACTCGGCTGGCAGGGCGTTTGGCCACGGTCTGCCGTGTGCTCCTCCCGAAATAAGATGGGGTAGAAATATAACTATCTGATATGATGCCTAGGCACATGTCAAAGGACATACCTCTTTGAAGAAGGAGGGGGCTTCACAGCACTCCCGATTTCCTCTTGTTTTGAACACTTGCCCAGCGTAGATGATGCCTTCCTAGAGGCCGCTCTCAGTGGAGTGCGGCTCATCGAGTGCTGATCCTATGAAACACAATTCAGTGTGATGGGTGAGAGGCAAGTAGGGGCTCCTTTTTTTGAGGAAGCTTTCCGAATACTTACAATGGAGAAGGGAAAAAGGCGGGGCTAGTCGGCTGTAATAGCCATTTCCCAGCCATCGAGGCTCACTTGGTAAAAGACTCCATCATCAAACTCTATGAATATATCCGGATCCTCACAGAAGTCGGTGTCTTCATTACGAGCATAACCCTCTGGCTGTTCGGGGGGGGGGGTGATTATTCTCGACCACCTTCCTCCATGACTGCTTTAAGACAATGGGAACAATTTGATTAGCATACCTCGATAACAAGGTAGAATGGTGCTGATAATCAAAAACTTACCCATTCAATGGGTTATACATGGAAAAACCTTCCCAGCAATTTGAACGGATGAAGTCTTCTTTCTCCCCCTTATAAAGATCGGCCAGGATGATGGCCGGTTCGGCTGGAGTATCCGGGCCCTTACGCCTATAACGAGATGCGTCGTCCCCTCCATTGTAACACCATAAAGGGGTCACTCTGGACTGGAGGGGCTAGATACATCGCTTTATCGCAATGGCCATGACTTCAATTATCGAGAGCTCAGAATGAGCAAGTAATCTGACCTTGCTGACCAGCCCCTTCACTTCAGCACTCTCTTCTTCCTTGGGACTCCGGGGGTGCCAATTAAGGCGTTTCTTCAAAGGAGCACTGGAAAATTCGGGGAGTCCATGCCGAACTGGGTTCGGAAGGGGAACATCTTCAATATAAAACCATTCTGAAGACTTCTTGGGATACCTCATTGGGAGTTCCAATAGGGTAACCTGATCCGGCTATGCGCCATACTTCGGCACCGCCCAGTTCAAATATGGAACCCCCTCGATGAGGAGGGCCAAGGCAAAAGAACTTTCTCCATAGTTCAAGATGAGCCTTGCAGCCTAAGAATAGTTCGCAAAGAGCAACGAAACCCGAGATGTGCAAGATAGAACCTGGCGTGAGGTTGTGCAGTTAGATCCCGTAGAATTCCAATAGACCTCTGAGGAAGGGGTGGATCGGAAATCCTAAGCCTCGTAGGATAAACGAGACGAAGCACACCCTCTCCTCCTTGTTGGGGTTTGGGAAGTTCTCTGCTAACATATCATTGCCCATCGAGGCCAATCCCACTCGCACGGGGACTAGATCTGCGAGAGGAAGATACCCTTGCGTCTGAAGCCGATTCAGCTGGAGGTGAGACACTAAGCAACTCCGCCAACCACCCTCTTGAGGGCCATGTGGGAGCGAGGAAGAGCTAGGAGCGCTCACCATGCTTTGAAGTTTTCGTGGTTTGCTCCAATGATGTTTGCACGATGTGGGATGGAACTTGGGGGATCTAACCTCCTTATATAGATGCCGCCCGCGCATGGTAAGGGGGTTATTTGTAAAAATTATGGTCTATTCACATCCGTTCGATGCGTGGAAATCGAGGCGACAGCGGGAAGGAATCATAAAGGCAGAACATGGAGGTTAAAGCCGGACTGTCATCAATACGGAGTATGGCGAAGAACCCGCCTTGCAAAGCCGAAGACATAAACCGGATACTAAATCGTCATTGAGGCAAGTTCGGGGGTTACTGAGGGAGTCCTAGCTTTGGGGGTCCTCAGGTGGCCGGCCTATTCGATATGGGCTGGGTTGATGGGCCATGAAGATAAAACAGAAAACTATCCCCTGTATCCGGGTGGGACTCCCGTATGCGTGGACGACAAGTTTGGTGTCCGGATGTATTATTTCCTTCTTCTATGCACCGACTCTGTACAACCCTAGGCCCCTCCGATGTATATAAACAGTGGGGTTTAGTCCGTAGAGGCTATCAAAATAATCATAGGCTAGATAGCTAGGGTTTAGCCATTGCGGTCTCGAGGTAGATCAACTCTTGTAACCCGTATGCTCGTCGAATACAATCAAGCAAGACATAGGGTTTTACCTCCTTTAAGAGGGCCCGAACTTGGGTAAACATCGCGTCTCTACTGTTCCCTGTTACCATTGATCCTTAGACTCACAGCTTGGGCACCCCTACCCAAGATCTTCCGGTTTTGACACCGATAATGGGATTTCGAGATATCCACTATTTCATTCTGGCTTTGTTAGCTAAACAAGCAAGGCGTCTTATTGATAAACCTGACTCGTTATGTGCCACTATTTTGAGAGCTAAGTATTTTCTCGATGGTGATTTGACAAGTGCAAGTTTAAAAAAGGGTTCGTCTTTTACTTGGCAAAGCATTATGGCGGGTGTAAATTCTCTAGGAAATGGCTATATCTGGCGAGTTGGAAATGGGAAAAATATTGACATTTAGAGAGATGCATGGATTCCACATAGCGCAAATAGGAAAATTATCACTCTTAGAAGAGGACACCTTCTATCAAAGATATCTTATCTTATTGATCCAGTCATGAATTGTTGGGATGAAGATTTGGTGCGACAAACTCTGTGGCCAATTGATGCTCAAAGAGTCCTCACGATCCCCTCCCAATGCATAATATGTCAGATTTCATTGCGTGGAGCTACACAAAAATGGTTTGTTCACTATTTGATGTGCTTACTTGGAGGAATGGAACCAACAACATGGAAGGAAAGTGCAATATACAAATGGTATGGGTAGAATCAATGTCAATCATATTTGGTGTAAGATTTGGAAATTGTCCTGCCCAGCAAAGTAACAAATAATTTGGCGTACTTTGCATGGAACCCTCCCGTGTCGTGTTACACTTGCCAATAGACACATGAAGGTCTCGCCCATCTACCCCTCATGCTCAAATGGGCTAGAAGATACGAAACATGTATTATTCCTTTGTCAAAAGGCAAACGAGGTCTGGATTAAATTGGGGATGTATGGGGTGATTAAAAAGGCATGTGCTATTGATTGTGCGGGATAAGCAATACTTGAATTTTTATTTCGTATGCCAGATCAAGAACTATCTATTTTGGGCAACCAGAATGTACGTGAACTGATCTTGATAATAACTTGGTATCTTTGGTGGGATAGATGTAATCTAGTTCATGAATAAACATTTCAAAATGCATGCCAAACTTACATGGGGATTCATGCCACAAGAACAAACTCTATATGTTAATGTCCACTCCCATAATGCATCTAGTAAAACAAGTGGATGGACCAGACCTCCTATGGGATTTGTTAAATTGAATGTCGATGCTTCTTTTGATCACGATTTGCTTAAAGACATGACTGGGGCTGTTCTGACAGATGACAAAGGAAGATTCATTGTTGGCGGAAAGTAGAAAATTGATTGGTGTGCAGATGTTTTGACAACAGAAGTGTGATACGTCTCCAATGTATCTATAATTTTTTATTGTCCCATGCTATTATATTATTTGTTTTGGATGTTTTATATGCATTAATATGCTATTTTATATTATTTTTGGGACTAACCTATCAACTAGAGCTCAGTGCCAATTTCTGTTTTTTTTCCTTGTTTTTGAGTTTTACAGAGAAGGAAAATCAAATGGAGTCCAAACGGAATAAAACTTATGCAATGATTTTTCTTGGACCAGAAGACATTCACGGAGCTTGGAGAGGGGGTCAAAAGAGTCCTGAGGACTCGAGAAGCCCTCAGGGCGCGCCCCTAGATTGTGGCCCCCCAAGACTCCTCCAACCCTAATTTTTGCTCTATAAATTCTAAAATATTCCCAAACGACCAGAAGGATCCACCAAAATACTTTTCCGCCGCCGCAAGCCTGTGTTCCCATGAGATCCCATCTTGGGAACTTTTCCGGCACCCTGTCGGAGGGGGATTCAATCATGTAGGGCATCTACATCAACTCTATTGCCCTTCGATGAAGCGTGAGTAGTTTACCACAGACCTACGGATGGCTTCTTCTCTCTCTGTGATCTTCAATACCATGTTCTCCTTGATGTTCTTGGAGTTCTATCCACTGTAATATTCTTTTGCGGTGTGTTTGTCGAGATCTGATGAATTGTGGATTTATGATTAGATTATCTATGAATATTATTTGAGTCTTTTCTGAATTCTTATATGCATGATTTGATATCTTTGTATTTCTCTTCGAATTATCGGTTTGGTTTGGCCAACTAGATTGGTTCTTCTTGCAATGGGAGAGGTGCTTAGTTTTGGGTTTAATCTTGCGGTGTCCTCACCTAGTGACAGAAGGGGTAGCGAGGCATGTATTGTATTGTTTCCATCAAGGATAAAAAGATGGGGTTTTCATCATATTGCTTCATTTTATCCCTCTACATCATGTCATCTTACTTAAGGCGTTACTCCGTTCTTATGAACTTAATACTCTAGATGCATGCTGGATAGCGGTCGATGTGTGGAGTAATAGTAGTAGATGCAGCAGGAGTCGGTCTACTTGACACAGACATGATTCCTATATTTATTATCATTACCTTGGATCTCATAACTTTGCGCTTTTCTATCAATTTCTCAATGGTAATTTGTTTACCCACCATATGTTTTCTTTCAAGAGAGAAGCCTCTAGTGCAACCTATGGCCCCAGGTCTATTTTCCATCATATATTTTCAGATCTATAAACCAAAAAACCCAAAAATACTTTGCTGCAATTTATTTGTTTTTACTTTATTTACCTTTTTATTAGTCTTTTGTATCTATCTCTATCATATCTCATCCTTGCAAGTGAATGTGAAGGGATTGACAACCCCTTTATTGTGACAGCCTGATTTTTGCCCTCTCTTATTTGCCTGATTTTCATTTGGTTTTATTTTGAAAGTTGGGGTTTTTGAATCTTTTCATATGGACTTAAACACTTGGGTACCCTTGGCTTTCACCCAAGTGAATCATTCCCCTCCCTAAACATCATTCCCCTTATGATCCATCTCAAAATAATCTTGGGAATATTTTTCTTAAATGAAAAATATTCATTTTTCTTCACTAAAACCCTAGCTAGTTTAATGAGCTCCAAAGCAACCCTCATTTTTCTTGCCCACAAAAATCTGAGAAAATTCCCAAATATTCTTTGAACCCTAAGGAACCTTCCTGAGCAAAAATATTTCATCACTTTTTGGAATATTTTTGCTACAGAAAATATTTGCTGTTCTGGACAGAAATGGTGGTTTCTACGGCAACTACCATTTTACTTGCTCCTCTGTGCCTGAATTTTCTTGTGCATCATCACCTTAGTAGATGATGGCTAGCCTCCAAAACACAGCCCCCGACTCCCAGCCATTTGACCCCGGTAACACCTCAAAGTTACTGAACAGAAACTTACCTGGCGTGTAAAATTTTCTCTACTGTATCTGGAGCCAAACCAAAGCATGGTAACATTCAAAACTACCATGAACAACATGCCAGACATGGAGTTTGGGCTTAGTTCGGCATGAGGTCAGAGTTCACGCGGTGACCGCGTTCGTCCAGGCGTGCTGGCATGCAGCCGATGCGCTCTGCGAAGCGCCCGAGCCTCTGTTGATCGCGTGCTCACTTCCCCGCCAGCCTAAGCGTGCCAAACCTCGCCACCATCACCGTCTCAACGCCATTAACTCCCCCTGGCACTCGCCGACGCCAGAGCTCGCCGCAGCGAGCACAGGCACGGTCCGGCCAACCCAATAGTGCGGTGCGCACTGTGCTCGTCGCCTTCACCTCGTTCATGTGCACGTCCCCGCTCACCCACAGTTGCCGCGTGAGCTGCGTCGCCTTCTCCCCCTCTCACTGACACCGCTCGTCACCGGGCGCCATGGACAGGTGTCCACCGCCGGAGCCCGAAACCCCCTCTCCGCTTGCCTATAAATGGAGCCGCCCCCAGCCTCCTCGAGCACCATCCACCACTCCCACACACCCCACAAGCGCGTAGGAAACCGTAGCCCGGCCGGGCAGGCCGCAGGCCGTCGCCCTCGAGCTCGAGCTCACCGGCAATCCCCTCTGGTCGCCGCAGTAGCTCCAGCCCCTCCCAGGCCAGGGTGATCCTTCTAGGGCCTCTGCCTCTCTCCGGTGAAGCCATCCCGTCCCTCTGGAGCCCCTGAAGTTGCCTCTGGTCGCCGTCTTCCTCATCTCCGGCAACCACCTCCCTCTGCCTCTGCTTGCAAGGTCGATTTCGACGCCTTCCGACCACCCCTAGCTACGCTACGGGTACGGGCAGGTGCGCCTCAACCCCCTCTCTCGATCCCTCCCTCTGATTTTGTCCAAGGAGCCCTCATCTCCGGCGAGAGCTCCAGCGAAGCCGCGACCCTCCTCTGTTTCCTTCTCCCCTCCTTCTCACCTGACTAGCGGGGCCCGCTAGTCAGCCACTCTGTACGCGCGCGAAGCGGTACGAGTGGTGGCGCCCTGAGGCTTTACGCCTTCGACGTCACCCCCCTAGTCTGTTTATTTAAATTCAAATTCGATCCAATTCCAGAGAGCTTCAAACAACTCTAACTTTTCAACCATAAGTCTAAATGAATTGGTTCTTTATGCATTATGTTCTTTGCAAAGAAATCTAGCAGCTCACCAAAAATGAGGTTTTTCTGAGCTGTCTAGAATTTCTGGTAATTTTCAGAAGAGTTCTTGATAATTTCTTCTTGTGTTTAAAATTATTTTCAGAGGGTGAGGCTTTTCTTGAGGATCACCAGAAGGCTTGTGAACCTCATCTTCACTAAGGCAAGCCACAACAACATTTTCATGGTGCCATTTCAATATTGATGATTTTCTTACTTGAATGAAATGATTAATCCATGCATTTAAATAAATTTTATGTTATTTATACTTTGTTAAGTGTGTGTTGGTATTATACTTGATTTACAGAACCTTGAAACTAGTTTAGTTGGTAAAGTAGCTAAGATCTAATTGTGGTCATGATACAATGATTTGTTATGCGTATGAATAATTGCTTAAAGTTATTTTCTTGCATAAATAAAATAGTTAAATTTGCTAGAAAATATCCCGTTAAGTGCTTGTTCAGCCATTTTTACCTAATATACAGAATGTTTGAACCTAACTTGGTTGGCAAGGAAAATAGGATTTTCTTGTGGTGATAGTAAAATCTTTGCTATGAGAAATAAATTGAAGTTGTTTTCTTGCATGAGAATATGATAATACTTGCTGCAAAATATATTGTGAAAATGAGAGTTACCCTGACCTGGAAAGTAATATAAGTTGTTGATGCTTATGCCTAGTGTGAATATGGTTGACATCAATCATTTTCGTTAACATGTGATGCATGTGTAGTATTGCATTTCATGGCATGCTATGACACCGGTCATTTTCATTTTAAGTTGAACCTGAGTATAACTCAACTTGAATATATCGTTGACTGGGTCATGGTGCCGCTGAATCGAGATTTTCCCGGTGCAACCACATTTGCCTTGTGGGAAGGCATTGATTCGGTCCATTGACATGCCTCTGGTCGGTGCCTCCAACTAGGGAAGGTTATGGGCATGCTTACCCTAGCCCGGTAAGCAGGCATTACCTTGTGTGCCCGTTGTTGAGATTATGGTACCGAGTCCCTGAGTGGGATTGTTTTGGCCACGACGGTGGTCGGTGTGTCTTTGGTAGACACGGGGCCACCCAGGACTAGCCCGTTGGGGATTGGGTCGGAGTGGCCGAGAGAGTGTCATGCCAATGGAAGGGTTTTGTCGGAATGCTGTTGGTCCACCCGAATGGGAGTGCGAGGCCATGGGTTCCGTGGTGTGGGTACAGTGTGCTACCTCTACAGAGTGTATAATCTATCGATAGCCGAGTCCACGGTTACGGACGCCTCGTAGTAGGTCCCACCATGAGTCAACATTTAATAAACTTGCACACTAAGTTATGAACTTTGCACTAATGATGATGGAGGGAAGGCCATCGAGATGTTCAAGACCCAATATGGGTCGTGGTTGTGATCGCTGTAAGGGTCGCGAGTTACTCTGGACAAGACCACGATGGTGGTTTGGTGGTGATAGCCATAAGGATCACGAGTTACTCTGTTCAAGACCACAATGGTGGTTTGTTTGTGATCCGAGAACGATCACAGTTGGTAAGTCGGTCCCGAGGGATGTTTATCCCAAGAGCATGAGCACATCATGTTGGAACATTATTGCATTAATAATTGGTTAAATATCATGATATTTTTTGTCATTATGATTATGCCTGTTGTGAGCTTGCAAGTACATTCAATGTACTGACCTGGCGTGTCATGCCAGATTTCAGGAAGTCGCGTTGGAAAGGAGCGCTGCTTGAGTCTAGATCATGTCCACATCGATGTCCCTGTGCTATGGAGTTCCCGCTACGACGTTGTTCAGCTGGCGTGTAGTTGTTATGATCGAGGCCCCTTTATGTTCACTAAATAATGTACATATTGTTCAGCCGCACCGTGCGTGCTGCTCGGCCTCGACATCTGTTGTAATATAAACTATGATCCACTAGCATCAATAAAGCAGTTGTTTTTCTGTACCAAGATGTGGTGTGTTGCCAGAAGACATGGTCTCTAAGCTGGCAATGCAGGGTAAACCGGTCGCTCTGAGCCGGGGTGCCACATTTATCGCGTTGGGTGCAAGTGTTTGATTGTTTGTGCAAGTGCATAAATTGGATACTTGCATGTACCTCCTACTGGATTGATACCTTGGTTCTCAAACTGAGGGAAATACTTATCTCTACTTTGCTGCATCACCCTTTCCTCTTCAAGGGAAAAACCAACGCGAGCTCAAGAAGTAGCATAGTGTTGCCCTATGTTTTGGATTACTCCTTGCACAGAGGGTGGGATGCAATCGTCTTGTTATTAACTTCGATAATATGAAAGTCATCAACACAATGAAGAATGAAGGACAATCGGCGGGAGTGGCAGCGACATTCTTTGATGATTGCTATTTTTTTGCTTGTGATTTTCCTCTTACTAGGTTTGAACATTGTAATATGGAAGCAAATATGGTGGCTCATGAACTAGCTAGGTTAGCGAAATTTTCTACGACAAGGGATAGTTTTGAGGAGCCCTTGGATGAAATTGTAACTTTTCTTATTGATAATGTAATTGTTATTTATAATTAATAAAGTTAATGGTTTATTTCAAAAAAAACATGGGAGTACGGCCGCAAGACCGAGAGAACTACAAATAGGAAATGGAAGGACAGTGGGTTTGCACCAGTTGTACTACTAGTGTTTATTTCCTAAAAAACTAGCATTTGGAGTGAGCCACAGCCATAACGGGCCGCGCACCTCAAACTGGCCCAAACGCCCCGGCCGAACGGATCGTTCACTACTCGTTAAAAAAAGGTGACCCACCTGGTCACTCAAACAGACCACAAGCGTTTGGATTGACCAACATCCCTCTTAATCAGTTCAAATATGTAGCAGATATGGGGTGACCCAGACGCTGGGCGCATCCATCACATCAGACCAATATTGGGCTCCTATATGAAAAAACTCGAAAATCCAACGGTCCAACGGGGTCTCCTCCGGGGGATGTGAACATCATGTGGCGCTCGAGGGCCAAAGTTTGTCTATATAAGCCGGATCATTGCTCTCCGCGCCGCCAGCCCGAGCCGCATCCACTTCCCTCCCTCTTCGCTCGTCGTCTGCCGACGGCCATGGCCCAGCAGAATGACCACTGATACATCTCCAATGCATCTATAATTTTTGATTGTTCCATGCTGTTCTATTATCAATCTTGGATTTTTTATAATCATTTTATAGTCATTTTATATCATTTTTTGGTACTAACCTATTGACATATTGCCAAGTGTCAGTTGCTGTTTTTTCCATGTTTTTTACATCACAGAAAATCAATATTAAATAGAGTCCAAATTCCACGAAACTTTACGGGGAATTTTTATGGACCAAAAGGAACACAACGGGCCCTGGCTATGCCTGGGCGTGCCTCGAGGGAGGCACAACCCACCAAGGCGTGCCAGGAGGCCCAGACATGCCTGGTGGGTTGTGCCCACCTTGGGTGCCCCCCAGACCGCCTCTTTGCTCTATAAATACCCCAATATTTCCAGAACCCTAGGGGAGTCGACGTAATATTCATCCAGCCGCCGCAGAGTCCAGAACCACCAGATCCAATCTAGACACCATCTCAGATGGGGTTCACCACCTCCATTGGTGCATGTACGATGATGCGTGAGTAGTTGTTTGTAGACCTTCGGGTCCGTAGTTAGTAGCTAGATGGCTTCCTCTCTCTCTCTCTCTCTCTCTCTCTCTCTCTCTCTCTCTCTCTCTTGATTCTCAATACAATGGTCTCTTGGAGATCCATATGGTGTAACTCTTTTGCGGTGTGTTTGTTGGCATCGATGAACTTTGAGTTTATGATCGGATTTATCTTTTTATATCCATGAAAGCCTTTGAGTTTCTTTGATCTCTTTTATGCATGATCTCTTATAGCCTCGTATATATTCTCCGATATTTGGGTTTTGTTTGGCCAACTTGATCTATTTATCTTGCAATGGGAAGAGGTGCTTTGTAGTGGGTTTGATCTTACGGTGCTTGATCCCAGTGACAGAAAGGGAACCGACACGTATGTATTGTTGCTACTAAGGATAAAACGATGGGGCCTATCTCTACATAGATAGATCTTGTCTACATCACGTCATCGTTCTTATTCCATTACTCCATTTCTCCATGAACTTAATACACTAGATGCATGTTGGATAGCAGTCCATGTGTGGAGTAATAGTAGTAGATGCAGGCCGGAGTCGGTGTACTAATCTTGGACGTGATGCCTATGTAATGATCATTGCGTGGATATCATCATGAGTATTTGAAGTTCTATCAATTGCCCAACAGTTCAAAATATACCAGGTTCCTAATCACAAATCTCATCTCCTTGCAATTTACATTATTTTCCATTTGCCTCTCGTTTTACTCTCCCCCACTTCACAAAAAATTACCGTTTTATTCGCCTCTCTTTTCCGTTCACAGTTTTCTTGCCGGATCTGTTTTTGAGTGCAATCATGTATGCCGCCATTATCATTATGGATAGTTCTTCCTCTATTTCTTGCACTCCTGAGAACGAGGTTCTCAACTTTAAACAAGGGGAGGAGAAAATTTAAAAGATGCTTGGTATAGGATTTGCAATGCTCATAATAGATCTACCCGTAAGAAAAACACCGTTGTTCTTCTTTGTTGTTTTCATGTTGGCATCACCCCTTGGTATAGATTCGTCCTTGATATGATTACCGGTGGAAATTTCTTGACGTGTCCTTCTCTTGATGCTTTTAATGCCATGGGAAATCTAGTGGGCTCACCACCCCTCATGATTAATGAAACAACTTTGACTCGTGAGCATGTTATGGAAAGACTAGACGCTATGGAAAAGAAAATGCTCACCGAAGATCATATGGGAATTATAGATAAAAAGATACATAATTTTGCCACAAATATGGGGTCAAAAGCGGGAGATATTCTTAAGTTGCTAAGGGAAAAGGGTACCATAATTGATGAAAGAATAGAAGAAAGCCCTTCTCGGATTGATAAATTAGAAGAAATTTTTAGTAATCTAAGCACAGCTTTCGCTTCCTCTAAAACTCTAAAAAAACTCCTGTAAAAAGTGGTAGAGCTTCCAAGAACAAGGGTGCAACCTCTAGTAATAGTAATAAAGAAGATCTTAAGGTGATTGGTATTCACCCGGATTTTGTTGAAGTAATAAGAGATCCCTTCTGCAAGAATGACATCTTTGGATTTATTCCTAGAAGTGTTGTTGTTGAAAATCTTTATGGTAAATCTTTGAAGGATTCTAAGTCTTTGATTGAAGAGTTGGACAAAGATCACAGAACTTAGATCCTTGCTTTATGCGTAGCTAAGGGCGTAAAACTATAGCGCTTGTTGGGAGGCAATCCAATGAATAAAATTCATTTTTTTCTTTTTGCTTCCTATTCTTGAGTGTTAGCACAATTACGCAACTGTTATGATTGTGTTTTTATGTTTTAATTAGTGTTTGTGCCAAGTAAAGCCTTTATGATCTTCTTGGATGATAGTTGTTTGATCTTGCTAAAAAAATAGAAACTTTTGTGCTCATGAAAATAATCATTGTTTTTTTACCAGAGAGTGATAAAATACACATTCAATTTTCAGTGATCAATATACAAATTTCTCAGGTTGTCCTAATTTTTTAGAAGTTTTGGAGTTACAGAAGTATTCAAAAGAGTCAGATTGCTACAGACTGTTCTGTTTTCACAGATTCTGTTTTCTTTGTGTTGTGTGCTTATTTTGATGGCTCTATGGTTTTCTTTGATGATTTTTTGCCATAGAAAATTTGGAATAGAGTAGATATAATGTAAGAACAAAATATGAATTGGTTTGATACATCACCTATAGTAGTGATTTATCATTCTTATACTAACGGATCTTACGAAGGTTTTGTTGAGTTTTGTGTGATCGGAGTTCTCAAATTTTGGGTTATCTTACGATGGATGAAGGAATAAGGAGTAGAAGAGCCTAAGCTTGGGGATGCCCCGGCATCCCAAACTATTATCCAAAAAATGAGCAACCAACTAAGCTTCGTGATGCCCCCGAGTGGCATCCCCCCTTTATTCCAACGACCATCGGTATTTTACTCGAAACTATATTTTTATTCGTCACATACTATGTATTTTGCTTGGAGCGTCTTGTATGATATGAGTATTTTTTATCTTGTGTTTTTAGTCTTGATTCCATACTGGACACACCTATTTGAGAGAGCCGAAATTATGTCATGACTTGTTAGAATTGCTCTCTATGCTTCACTTCAATTTTTTATGAGCTATGGACTTGCTCTAGTGCTTCACTTATATCTTTTTGAGCACGGTGTGCTTAGTAGTTTTGAAGAAATTCTCTCTTGCTTAAGTTAGATTTGTTTGAGAGTTAGTAAAGTTTTCAAGAAATTCTCTCTTGCTTCACTTAAATTGATTTGAGAGAAAGAAATATTGTGCTCATGATCTTCACTTACATTTGTTTGAGCTTGTCAAAAGCAACACAAGAAAATTAGTCCCAAAGTGATAGATATCCAAGAAGGATAAAATAAAAACTTTCATGAAGATCATTGGACAAAATAAACTTGGTTCTTAGTAATAGTTTTGAGATATAATGATGTGATATGTGAGTCATCTTGATGAGTAATTATGCTTTAGTAAGAATATTGGTGTTAAGGTTTGTGATTCCCTACGGAATCACGAAAGTCAATAATTATGCAATGAAATTATATCCTACTTATGGTGCATTATTCGGTGTTAGTTATGCTTAATGCTCGGTTATGAGATTATTTGTTTCTTGGTTGGTCGCTTCCCAATCTTTTGCTAGCCTTCATTTTGCACTAAGTATGATCACTACTTGTGCATCCAAAAACCTTTAACCCAGTTTTGCCACATGAGTCCACTATATCTACCTATATGCGGTATTCTATTGCCGTTTTAAGCAAATTTGCATGTGTCATCTCTAATTTTCAAAAATAAACTTCTCTCTTGTCTGTTTGTTTTGCTCGTGGAGCGGTGAGGGGTGGCTAATATTTTCCATGCTAGATGTGTTATTCTCAAGATGAGTGTTTATTCACTTGTCATTGCATGAGAGTAAGGCAAAGGTATTAGGGATGCCCAGTCCCGAAATGCAAAAATGAATTTACTTTATGTTGTCAAATAATAAATTCCTTGGAAAGTGTTGGTGTGGAGGGCACCCGTGGATACAGTTAGCCACGGAAAGTGAAAGTAAGGTGGAAAAAGGAATAACCTTTATTTTCTGTTTGGGAACCGCCCATAATATATCTATGCATGAAAGTATTGGGAACTCTAAGTCGTTTTCATTGGTGGGATGGGTACATCTCCCAAAATGTTTTTATCTCTAAGTATTATGCTTTGATCTCTGGCACCTCTACAAATCCCTACTTCCCTCTGCGAAGGGCCTTTCTTTTACTTTATGCAATTTTTATTTTGAATTTGAGCCTCCATCTTCTCTTATAAAAGTACCAACTAGGAGGCAATATGATCGTACTTGAGTATTGGACATAGCTAATATGCGAGTGTGTTTCATGAATGGATCAATGGTTGAGCATGATGGGCTAGGGATCAATGGTTGAGTATTTAAATTATCATGTCAAAACTAGACTATTCCTTTGAACAATATAAAAGTCCAAATGTCCATGCTATAAAGAAAAGAAATATGGTATGACATGTTAGGCAGCATTCCACATCAAAATTATTGTTTTTATCACTTCCCTACTCAAGGACGGGTAGGAGTTAAGTTTGGGGATGCTGATACGTGTCTCCAACGTATCTATAATTTTTTTATTGTTCCATGATGTTATATTATCAATCATGGATGTTTTATAATCATTTTATAGTCATTTTATATCATTTTTTTGTACTGACCTATTTACATAGTGCCAAGTGTCAGTTGTTGTTTTTTCCATGTTTTTTACATCGTAGAAAAACTATATCAAACAGAGTACAAATGCCACGAAACCTTACGGAGAATTTTTATTGGCCAAAAGAAACACAACGGGCCCTGGCTACGCCTAGGGGTGCCCCGAGGGAGGCACAACACACCAGGGCGCGCCAGGAGGCCCAAGTGCGCCCTGGTGGGTTGTGCCCACCTCGGGTGCCCCCGGACCGCCTCTTTGCTCTATAAATACCCCAATATTTCCAGAACCCTAGGGGAGTCGACGAAATATTCATCCTGCCGCCACAGAGTCCAGAACCACCAGATCCAATCTAGACACCATCTCGGATGTGGTTCACCACCTCCATTGGTGCCTCTCCGATGATGCGTGGGTAGTTCTTTGTAGACCTTCGGGTCCGTAATTATTAGCTAGATGGCTTCCTCTCTCTCTCTCTCTCTCTCTCTCTCTCTCTCTCTTGATTCTAAATAAAATGGTCTCTTGGAGATCCATATGATGTAACTCTTGCGGTGTGTTTGTTGGGATCGATGAACTTTGAGTTTATGATCAGATCTATCTTTTTATATCCATGAAAGTATTTGAGTTTCTTTGATCTCTTTTATGCATGGTCTCTTATAGCCTTGTATTACTTCTCTGATATTTGGGTTTTGTGTGGCCAACTTGATCTATTTATCTTGCAATGGGAAGAGGTGCTTTATAGTGGATTCGATCTTACGGTGCTTGATCCCAATGAGGGAACGGGAACCGACACGTATGTATTGTTGCTACTAAGGATAAACTGATGGGGTCTATCTCTACATAGATATATCTTGTCTACATCATGTCAGCATTCTTATTGCATTACTCCTTTTCTAAATGAACTTAATACACTAGATGCATGTTGGATAGCGGTCGATGTGTGGAGTAATAGTATTAGATGCAGGCAGGAGTCGGTCTACTAATATTGGACGTGATGCTTATGTAATGATCATTGCGTGGATATCGTCATGAGTTTTTGAAGTTCTATCAATTTCCCAACAGTAATTTGTTCACCCACCGTTTGCTATTTTTCTCGAGAGAAGCCACTAGTGAAACCTACGGCCCCCGGATCTCTTTCTCATATTATTTGCCTTTGCAATCTATTTTCCTTTGCGTTTATTTTCAGATCTACTAAACCAAAAACCCAAAAATACTTTGCTGCAATTTATTCTTATTTATTTGTTTGGCGTTCGATCTATCAATCTATTACAAATTTACCTCACGTCCGTTTGCCTATATTGAGGCGCCGTACCCCGGAAGGGATTGACAACCCCTTTAACACGTCAGGTTGCGAGGATTTGTTATCTGTGTGCAGGGGCTGTTTACGTTGTGTTGCTTGGTTCTCCTACTGGTTCGATAACCTTGGTTTCATATCTGAGGGAAATACCTACCGCCGTTGTGCTGCATCATCCCTTCCTCTTTAGGGAAATACTGACGTAGCTTCAAGCGACATCAAAAGGAATTTCTGGCGCTATTGCTGGGGAGGATCTTCAAAATATACCAGGTTCCTAATCACAAATCTCGTCTCCTTGCAATTTACATCATTTTCCATTTGCCTCTCATTTCCCTCTCCCCCACTTCACAAAAATTTACCGTTTTATTCGCCTCTCTTTTCCATTCGCTGTTTTCTTGCCGGATCTGTTTTTGAGTGCAACATTGTATGCCGTTATTATCATTATGGATAGTTCTTACTATATTTCGTGCACTCCCGAGAACGATTTTCTCAACTTTAAACAACGGGGAGGAGAAAATTTAAAAGATGCTTGGTATAGGATTTGCAATGCTCATAATAGATCTACCCGTAAGCAATCCACCGTTGTTCTTCTTTGTTGTTTCTATGTTGGCATCACCCCTTGGTATAGATTCGTCCTTGATATGATTACCGGTGGAAATTTCTTAATGTGCCCTTCTCTTGATGCTTTTAATGCCATGGGAAATCTAGTGGGCTCACCACCCCTCATGATTAATGAAACAACTTTGACTCTTGAGCATGTTATGGAAAGACTAAATGCTATGGAAAAGAAAATGCTCACCGAAGATCATATGGGAATTATAGATAAAAAGATACATAATTTCGCCAGCAATATGGGGTCAAAAGCAGGAGATATTATTAAGTTGCTAAGGGAAAAGTGTACCAAAATTGATGAAAGAATATAAGAAAGCCCTTCTCGGATTGATAAATTAGAAGAATTTTTTAGTAATGTAAGCACGGCTTTCGCTTCTGCTAAAAGTATTAAAAAAACTCCTGTAAAAAGTGGTAGAGCTTCCAAGAACAAGGGTGCAACCTCTAGTAATAGTAATAAAGAAGATCTTAAGGTGATTGGTATTCACCCAGATTTTGTTGAAGTAATAAGAGATCCCTTTTGCAATAATGAAATCTTTGGATTTACTCCTAGAAGTGTTGTTGTTGAAAATCTTTATGGTAAGGATTCTAAGTGTTTGATTGAAGAGTTGGACAAAGATGATAAAACTTAGATCCTTGCTTTATGCGTAGCTAAGGGCGTAAAACTATTGCGCTTGTTGGGAGGCAACCCAATGAATAAAATTCATTTTTGATTTTTGCTTCCTATTCTTGAGTGTTAGCACAATTATGCTACTGTTATGATTGTGTTTTTTATATTTTAATTAGTGTTTGTGCCAAGTAAATCCTTTAGGATCTTCTTGGGTGATAGTTGTTTGATCTTGCTGAAAAAACAGAAACTTTTACGCTCGTGAAAATAATTATCATTTTTTACCAGAGAGCGATAAAATACCCATTCAATTTTCAGTAGATCAATATACAAATTTCTCAGACCTTCCTATATTTTCAGATGTTTTGGATTTACATAAGTATTCAAAATAGTCAGATTGCTACAGACTGTTCTATTTTGACAGATTCTGTTTTCTTTGTGTTGTGTGCTTATTTTGATGGCTCTATGGTTTTCTTTGATGAGTTTTGCCATAGAAAAGTTGGAATACATTAGATATAATGTAAGAACAAAATATGAATTGGTTAGATACATCACTTATAGTAGTGATTTATTATTCTTATACTAACGGAACTTACAAAGGTTTTGTTGAGTTTTGTGTGATTGAAGTTTTCAAATTTTGGGTTATCTTACGATGGATGAAGGAATAAGGAGTAGAAGAGCCTAAGCTTGGGCATGCCCCGCATCCCAAACTAATATCCAAAAATTAGCAACCAACTAAGCTTCAGGATGCCCCCGAGTGGCATCCCCCCTTTCTTCTAACGACAATCGGTATTTTACTCGAAACTATATTTTTATTCGTCACATACTATGTGTTTTGCTTGGAGCGTCTTGTATGATATGAGTATTTTTTTATCTTGTGTTTTTAGTCTTGATTCCATACTGGACACACCTATTTGAGAGAGCCAAAATTATGTCATGACTTGTTAGAATTGCTCTCTATGCTTCACTTCAAATTTTTATGAGCTATGGACTTGCTCTAGTGCTTCACTTATATCTTTTTGAGCACGGTGTGCTTAGTAGTTTTGAAGAAATTCTCTCTTGCTTAAGTTAGATTTGTTTGAGAGTTAGTAAAGTTTTCAAGAAATTCTCTCTTGGTTCACTTAAATTGATTTGAGAGAAAGAAATATTATGCTCATGATCTTCACTTACATTTGTTTGAGCTTGTCAAAAGCAACACAAGAAAATTAGTCCCAAAGTGATAGATATCCAAGAAGGATACAATAAAAACTTTCATGAAGATCATTGGACAAAATAAACTTGATTCTTAGTAATAGTTTTGAGATATGATGATGTGATATGTGAGTCATCTTGATGAGGAATTATGCTTTAGTAAGAATATTGGTGTTAAGGTTTGTGATTCCCTACGCAAGCACGAAAGTCAATAGTTATGCAATGAAATTATATCCTACTTATGGTGCATTATTCGGTGTTAGTTATGCTTAATGCTCGCTTATGAGATTATTCGTTTCTTGGTTGGTCGCTTCCCAATCTTTTGCTAGCCTTCATTTTGCACTAAGTATGATCACTACTTGTGCATCCAAAAACCTTTAACCCAGTTTTGCCACATGAGTCCACTATATCTACCTATATGCGGTATTCTATTGCCGTTTTAAGCAAATTTGCATGTGTCATCTCTAATTTTCAAAAATAAACTTCTCTCTTGTCTGTTTGTTTTGCTCGCGGAGCGGTGAGGGGTGGCTAATATTTTCCATGCTAGATGTGTTATTCTCAAGATGAGTGTTTATTCACTTGTCATTGCACGAAAGTAGGGCAAAGGTATTAGGGATGCCCAGTCCCAAAATTCAAAATGAATTTACTTTATGTTGTAAAATAATAAATTCCTTGGAAAGTGTTGGTATGGAGGGCACCCGTGGATATAGTTAGCCATGGAAAGTGAAAGTATGGTGGAAAAAGGAATGAACTTTATTTTCTGTTTGGGAACCACCTATGATATATCTATGCATGAAAGTATTGGGAACTCTAAGTCGTTTTCGTTGGTGGGATGGATACACCTCCCAAAATGTTTTTATCTCTAAGTATTCTGCTTTGAGCTCTGGCACGTCTACAAATCCCTACTTCCCTCTGCGAAGGGCCTTTCTTTTACTTTATGTAATTTTTATTTTAAATTTGAGCCTCCATCTTCTCTTATAAAAGCACCAACTAGGAGGCAATATGATCGTACTTGAGTATTGGACATAGCTAATATGCGAGTGTGTTTCATGAATGGATCAATGGTTGAGCATGACGGGCTAGGGATAACTTATTTTAGCATTGATATTTTGAAAGACATGGTTTCTTGTTGATATACTTTATTATTTAAATTATCATGTCAAAACTACAATATTGCTTTGAACAATATAAAAGTCCAAATGTCCATGCTATAAAGAAAAGAAATATGATATGACATGTTAGGCAGCATTCCACATCAAAAAATTTGTTTTTATCACTTCCCTACTCGAGGACGGGTAGGAGTTAAGTTTGGGGATGCTGATACGTGTCTCCAACGTATCTATAATTTTTGATTGTTCAATGTTGTTATATTATCAATCTTGGATGTTTTATAATCATTTTATAGTCATTTTGTATCATTTTTTGGTACTGGCCCATTGACATAGTGCCAAGTGCCAGTAGCTGTTTTTTCCATGTTTTTCACATTGCAGAAAATCAATATCAAACAGAGTACAAATGCCACAAAACTTTACAAAGAATTTGTATTGGCCAAAAGGAACACAACGGGCCCTGGCGCCTGGGGGTGCCCTGAGGGAGGCACAACCCACCAAGGCGCGCCAGGAGGCCCAGGCACGCCCTGGTGGGTTGTTCCGACCTCGGGTGCCCCTCGGGCCGCCTCTTTGCCCTATAAATACCCCAATATTTCCAGAACCCTAGGGGATTCGATGAAATATTCATCCTGCTGCCACAGAGTCCAGAACCACCAGATCCAATCTAGACACCATCTTGGATGGGGTTCACCACCTCCATTGGTGCCTCTCCGACGATGCGTCAGTAGTTCTTTGTAGACCTTTGGGTCCGTAGTTAGTATCTAGATGGCTTCCTCTCTCTCTCTCTCTCTCTCTCTCTCTCTCTCTCTCTCTCTTGATTCTCAATAAAATGGTCTCTTGGAGATCCATATGATGTAACTCTTTTGCGGTGTGTTTGTTGGGATCGATGAACTTTGAGTTTATGATCAGATCTATCTTTTTATATCCATGAAAGTATTTGAGTTTCTTTGATATCTTTTATGCATGATCTCTTATAGCCTCGTATTTCTTCTCTGATATTTGGGTTTTGTGTGGCCAACTTGATCTATTTATCTTGCAATGGGAAGAGGTGCTTTGTAGTGGGTTCGATCTTACGGTGCTTGATCCCAATGAGGGAACGGGAACCGACACGTATGTATTGTTGCTACTAAGGATAAAATGATGGGGTCTATCTCTACATAGATATATCTTGTCTACATCATGTCATCGTTCTTATTGCATTACTCCGTTTCTCCATGAACTTAATACACTAGATGCATGCTGGATAGCGGTCGATGTGTGGAGTAATAGTAGTAGATGCAGGAAGGAGTCGGTCTACTAATATTGGACGTGATGCCTATGTAATGATCATTGCGTGGATATCGTCATGAGTTTTTGAAGTTCTATCAATTTCCCAACAGTAATTTGTTCACCCACCGTTTGCTATTTTTCTCGAGAGAAGCCACTAGCGAAACCTACGGCCCCGGGTCTCTTTCTCATATTATTTTCCTTTGCGAATCTATTTTCCTTTGCGTTTATTTTCAGATCTACTAAACCAAAAACCCAAAAATACTTTGCTGCAATTTATTCTTATTTATTTGTTTGGTGTTCGATCTATCAATCTACTACAAATTTACCTCACGTTCGTTTGCCTATCTTGAGGCACCGTACCCCGAAAGGGATTGACAACCCCTTTAACACGTCAGGTTGCAAGGATTTTTTATCTGTGTGCAGGGGTTTTTTACGTTGTGTTGCTTGGTTCTCCTACTGGTTCGATAACCTTGGTTTCATATCTGAGGTAAATACCTACCGCCGTCGTGCTGCATCATCCCTTCCTCTTTAGGGTAATACTGACGTAGCTTCAAGCGACATCAACCACCTATGCTATGATCACATCGGAGCGGCACCTCTAGCTACTCGAGGAGATCCAGACTAGGCTATGGGTTTCGTCATGGAAGAGTTCAAGGTGGACCAAGCGGAGGAGGCGGCGGAGCAGGTGGTCATCCTAGAGCCCATCCAGACAGAGGCCGCGGTGTAGGCCAACCAGTGCTTCCTCTGCCAGCAAAGGCCAGAGATCAACGAAATCCTCACCTCTAGTGACTAGGATGACGATGATGAGTTGGGCTTGCTGTGGGCGGCTGATAATCCCCAAGTGGAAGGAATCATCATAGCAATTTCCAAAGATGGAAGTGATAAGTATGGAGTGTCGAACCCATAAGGATCTAAAGGTAAGATCAATATTCTCTCAAGTCCTTTCTGCCACCGATACCACTATACGTACACCGAGTGTTTGCTTTCATCTAGAAATGAGAAATAATACTATGTTGTGGGTATGAAGAGGATAGCTTTGCATGATATCGGGGAACTAAAATATAAAAATAGGTGCTGTTAACATAAAGTTAGAATATGTTACTATATATTATAAATAGCGAGTGTGGAATAGTGATGGATCGGTGTGCGCAATTATCCTAGGCAATTGTTAACAAGATCGGTAATCATTATTGCAATTTTATATGAGGGAGACGCATAAGCTAACATACTTTCTCTACTTGGATCATATGCACTTATGGTTGGAACTCTAGCAAGCATCTACAACTACTAAAGACCATTAAAGTAAAACCCAACCATAACATTAAAGTATCAAGTCCCCTTTATCACATACGCAACAACCTCCTTACTCGAGTTTAAGCTTCTGTCACTCTAGCAACCCACTATAAGTGAATCATGAACGTACTACAACAACCGACAGCGGGAATCCTTCATGTGTGTGTGGCACGGAAGGCACCATAGGACAACACCAAAATAAAACATACAACTCAAACCAATCTTGATCATCAATCAACCCATAAGACAAAAGAAATCTACTCAAAACATCATAGGATGGCAACACATCATTGGATCATAATATGTGGCATAAAGCACCATGTTCAAGTAGGGGATTACGGTGGGGTGCGGGAGAGTGGGCCGCCTAAAAGAGGTGAGGAAGGTGATGAAGATGGTGATGTTGATGAAGATGATCACCACGGCGATGGTTCCTCTAGCGGAACTCCGGCGCCACCGAGAGAGGTGGGAGAGTCTCCCTCTTGTGATTCCTCAACAATGGCCTCCCCCCTAGATGGGAAGAGGTTCTCCCTCTGGTCCTTGGCCTCCATGGTGATGATGGCCCCTTCCAGCTTCCTCCCCCACGGCCTTCGGTGATGATGGCCCCCTCCGACAGGGTGCCACAGAGGTCATAGATTGGTTTTTCGTGGCTATAGAGGCTTGCAGCGGTGGAACTTCTCGTATAGGGTTATTTTTGGAGGTTTGGGGATTTATAATAATTTTTGGCGTCGGTCTCACGTCAAGGGCGTGCCCGAGGGGCCCACAAGCCGCAGGGGCGCGCCCTACCCCCTAGGGCGCGCCCTGACGGCTTGTGGCCACCTCAGTCACTTCCTGGCCCAGCTCCGGTGCTTTGGGGGTCTCTTTTGATCCACATAAAAATCACTGTAAATTTTCAGCCCATTTCGAGAACTTTTATTTCTGCACAAAAAATGACACCACGGTAGTTCTGCTAAAAAAATGTTACTCCGGGTTAGTTGTAATAAAATCATACCAAAACCATATAAAATTGTTGTAAAGGCATGAATACTTCATAAATTATAGATACGTTGGAGATGTATCAGCATTTGCAAGCTTAAGTCCTGCTCATTCTCGAGTAGGTAAATGATAAAAGAAATAATTTATGAAGTGTGAATGCTAGCATGGTGCATAAATTTGATCAATGATAGTTCCAAACATTTTTTCTAGCATCATTATATATATCATAAACAGTAGCTCATCTCATAAAACTTCTCATGATCAAGTAACAAGCTATTCACATGTTAAACTGTAGACCATAAAGTTTCTTGAAAACTAACAAACTATGCTTTCAGTCACCAAACAATTGCAATTCATCTTATTTTCAGGAAGGGTATATGAAAGAACTTTGATTTAGCAAATTCCACATACTCAACTATCATACAGTCTTCCATGATTGCTAACACTCAAAGCATATTTTTAGAACAAATAGCATCCGTCGAACACAGAGAAAGATAGGGGCTTAATGTTTCGCTTCCCAACTTATTTATTATATAGATAATAATTCATGATCACATATATTTGAATGGACATATATGCTTGGATCTTTCCCCACCACATGATGCTTGCCAACTAAAGAATAATTGAGGTTGAACTAAGAAGGAATACTATTGACTCTTGCATAAAAGTAAATGCATGAAAGTAAAAGATAGGCCCTTCGCAGAGGGGAAGCAGAGGTTGTCATACGGTTTTTAATTTTGGATGTGCAAATCCTTAATGCAAAGGAACATCACGTTGTATTGCACTTTGTGATAGCAACCTTTATTATGCAGTCCTTCGCTTTTATTTCTTTACCATCACAAGTTTGTACAATGCTTATTTTCCCTTACAATAAAAGATCATACATATTTAGGAGCAAGTTTTATTGCTTTTTGCATCGATGACAACTTGCTTGAAGGATCTTATTCAATCCATAAGTAGATATGGTGGACACTCGTGGCAAGAAATGGGGTTTAAGGGTTTTTGGATGCACAAGTAGTATCTCTACTTAGTACAAATTTTTGGCTAGCAAAAAATCCTAAGCAAGCACCACATGTTGGAGGATTCAATAATATAACTTCTTTACAAATATACCCAAACATAACTCATTACATTGTCTTCCTTGTCCAACTTCAACTAATTTGCTCAAGTTTGAAAATAATTAATGGGGCCAACAATCATAGAAGATGTCCAGGATAGTATATTTATATGTGAAATCTCTCTTCCTTCAATATTCTTTCATGAATTGTTCAAGTGACCAATGTTGTGTTTCCTAACTTTCAATAAATTTTACCACATGTACTTCTTATATGTGAAGTCATTACTCCCCATGGGCAGGGTCGGACCGGAAGGGGGGGGGCATGGGGCGGCCACCCTAGGGCGCCCAATCTTGAGGGGCCCCTGACCAAGCATATAGTTAGGCTTAGGCCTATGGTTCTGCCATCGGTCAGAAAAAATATCAATGGATGGGCTTCATGCTGCGCAAGCGCAGGGCGATCCCCAGTGATCGTTTCATTTCTCCAGAAAAATGCGGCCGATTCCTTACTTCACGTAAAAAATAGGAGGGCGTCGATCCGGCGAGACCTCACCCCTTTCTATTCCAATCACGCAGCAATTCGCAACCCCAGGCCGCCTTCGCCGTACTGTCGCCTCCTGCTAATTTTATTCTTAATCTAGTTCGCCGCCGCCGCCAATTTCAATTGCTGGGGCCATCACGCCGTTTTTTTGTTATCCGTCTCTAGACCTTGTATGGGTAGCTCCACACATTGACGCACATCACCAAGGTATATCATATTGTTGTTCCTTAGATGCATATTCGTGCTGTAATTGATGTGTGTTTTTTGTTCAGTGTCATACAGACTCTCTAGGTGTCATACCGTCATTCCCGGGCCCAGCCTCCAATCACGCAATCACGGAGGTATACCATATTATCATTCTCTATACTTGTTTTGCTAATACATGATACATGGCTTGCATTGTTCAACCTTTGATGCAATCTTTTTGGCCTGTTATTATTCAACTACCTATTTTTTTGGCATGAGTCGATCTTTCTGCCATCCCGCCAAGTGAGATTTCTCCGCTCATAATGGCCGAACCACCGTCCACCACTACCCTGGATCGGTGTTACACTGCCGCGTCCTCCTGCCCGAGCGACTTCCTCCATCGTCGGGACATCACCTCTGCAACCATCACTCTAGTGATCCCTTCTCTAGCATCGGCGACCCCATGACACCCGCAACTATCAACCTTCGACTCCCCGCCACTAGTGATACCGAGGGTCCCGCCGGGGTGCCACCTCGCCTTTCTCTCTAGAAAAATCAATCGACGACTTGACATTTAGCAAAAGTACCTCCTCTGGTCCTTTTTACTCCGCATTTAAGATTTGTCTGAAGTCAAACTTTGTAAAGTTTGACCATATTTATATTAAAAATATCAATATCTATAATACTAAAGTTATAGAATATGAAAATCAAATTCATGATGCATATAATGATAGACATGGAGGCATAATGTTTACGTTAAGGGGCCCCAAGTTTTGTTTCTGCCCCGGGCCCCTAAAATCTCAGGACCGTCCCTGCCCATGGAATAAGCATAAGAAAACATATATAATTTCAGATTTGTGATATTCAATTCATTCAACCATTTACTCATAGGATATAAGTGAAGCACGAGAGTAAATGACAAAACTACTCCAGAATGATATAAGTGAAGATCAATGAGTAGTCAAATAGTTAAATAGCCATGGGAGGACTCTCTCTCTCTCATTCAAGATTTCAGATCCGATGATTTTATTCAAACAGTAAGTAAAATGAAAATACGCTCCAAGGAAAACATGTATCATGTGACGAATAAAAATATAGCTCCGAGTAAGGTATACCGATAGTTTTGAAGACGAAAGAGGGGATGCCTTCCGGGGCATCCCCAAGCTTAGGCGCTTGAGTCTTCCTTGAATATTACCTTGGGGTGCCTTGGGCATCCCCAAGCTTAGGCTTTTTACACTCCTTATTCTCCTCATATCGACATCTACCCAAAACTTGAAAACTTCAATCACACAAAACTTAACGGAATTTTGTGAGATGGGTTAGTATGATAAAGGCAAATCATTCACTTTGGTACTGTCAAGATAAGATTCATAATTGTTCTCACACAATGCCTACTATACCATATCATTTCTACAATTTATATTGAGCAATATAAGCCATAGAAACAAGAAAACAAGGAAACTATGCATTGAAAACATAATCTGTAAGAAATAGAACAATGTGTAACGATCTGAACAACAACCATACTTATGCTACTCCAAAAATTCTGAAAAATTAAGACAATGTAGGAAATTTGTATATAAATCTTGTGTTCAAAAATTTATATCAAAATCATGCTTATGTGAGTTTATAAAATCCTGGGAACAAGTGCAAAAGTTTCTGTTTTTTAGCAAGATCAAATCAACTATCACCATAGACCATCCCAAAGGCTTTACTTGACACTTCATTGAAACAAAAGCTATAAAACATGATTACTACGGTAGCATAATCATGAGGATACACAAAAATAGTAGGGGTAAATGTTTGGTTGTCTCCTAACAAGTGCTTTTATTTAATGCTTTTTAGCTAGGCATGGTATTTTAATGATAATCTTCCAAGCCCAGTTCTGATGATAGTTTTATTCATACTCTAAAAGATATAAGTGAAGTTCATAGAGCATTCTACAATTAATATAGATTGAGAAATATCCAAGCTCAAAATATATAAGTGAAGCACATGATGCATTATATAAAGCCATACTCAAAAGATTTAAGTGAAGCACAAAGAGCATTCTATAAAGCCATACTCAAAAGATTTAAGTGAAGCACATGAAGCATTCTATAAATCAATGAAGGAATATCTCATACTAGCATTATGCATAAAGGAGAAGAAAAGAAAAATAAAAACAAAAGAAGCAAATCATGTGAACAAAACAAAAACCGAGGTATATCGATAATTGTTGAAGAAGAAAGATGGGATGCCAACCGGGGCATCCCCAAGCTTAGATGCTGAAGTATCCTTGAAATATTTACTTGGGGTGCGTTGGGCATACCCAAGCTTGGACTCTTACCTCTCCTTATTCTTCTCATATCGAATACTCCTCGATCTTCAAACACTTCATCCACACACAACTAAACAAAAAACCTTGTGAGATCTGTTAGTGTAATAAAACAAATCACTACTTTTAGGTACTGTTGTAAACTCATTCCAATTCTATATTAGCGTTATATCAACTGTATACCAGCTTCACCATGGTTCATACCCCCCGAGAGAACCCATAGATTCATCAAAATAAGCGAACAACACATAGAAAACAGAATCTTTCAAAAACAGGACAGTCTGTAGCAATCTGGAAATTTTGTATACTTTCGTAACTCCAAAAATTCTGAAAAATTAGGAAGGAATAAAGAAATTGTATATAATTACTGTGTAATTTTTTTAATATTTTATCATGCTCCAGTAAAAACGTAAATTTAATTACTATAACAAAAGTTTCTGTTTTTGCACCGCAAAAAGCAAACAAGCAACCTAATCATCCTAAAGCCAAATCTTGGTGCATTATTTTTATAATACAATGGATATATATAAGGGGATAATTATTGTTGAGAAACTTCCATGAAAAATTCTACATTGTTTCCACGAGCATAAACACAAGTGTTCAAGGTCGACCCTCACTTCTCCAATGCATAACCTTCCAATCACTTCTCTTTTTTGAAAATGTTTTTAGGCATAAGAGGCAAGTATTTTTTTGTATTTTGCATTCCTTTAATTTTTTTGTTTGTTTTACCCATAACTAAAGAAAACAAAAACAAAATCTACTTAGTGAAGAAAGCAAACAAGCACAGATGAGAATATCAACCCCACACATTTGCTCCCCGGCAATGACGCCAGAAAAGAGCTTGATAATCCCCAAGTGCAAGGAATCATCATCGCAATTTCCAAAGATGGAAGTGATAAGTATGGAGTGTCGAACCCACAAGGATCTAAGTGTATGTTGGGTTGGCATGGATCGAGACTGGGGTTTGTCACTCCGTATGACGGAGAGGTATCTCTGGGCCCTCTCGATAATACAACATCACAATAAGCTTGCAAACAATCTGACTAAGGAGTTAGTCGCGGAATCTTGTATTACAGAACGAGTAAAGATACTTATTGGTAAGGAGATTGAACTAGGTATGGAGATACCGGCGATGAAATCTTGGGCAAGTAACATACCGCTAGACAAAGCGAACCGCATAGGGGAATGATTGAATCCTTGGCATCGTGGTTCGACTGATAAAGATCTTCGTGGAATATGTGGGAAACAATATGGGAATCTAGGTCCCGCTATTGGTTATTGACTGGAGAGGTGTCTCGGTCATGTCCACATGATTCTCGAACCCATGGGGTCCGCACGCTTAATGTTCGTTGACGCAAGAGTAGTATTGGGATATTCATGTTGGTGACCGAATGTTGTTCGGAGTCTCGGATAAGATCATGGATGTCACGAGAAGCTTCAGAATGATCCGAGGTGAAGACTTATATACGAGAAGTCATATTTTGGCTACCATAAAAGTTCCGGGTTTTTACTGGTAATTGTACTGGGAAGCTTCTAGAAGGTTCCAGAGGATTCCAAAGGGGGTCCGGAAATCCACAAAGGGTCCCACCATGTTCCTAAGGGTGGAATGGGCTGTAGGGGGGCGCCCTGGCCTTATTGGACCAGGGGCACCAGCCCTAAAGAGGCCCATACGCCTAGGGGAAGGGAAACCCTAAGGGGAAGGTCCCTCCACTTGACTTGGAGGGCACTCCTCCCCCTTGGACGCCTCCCCTCCTTGGAGGAGGGGTTAGGGCTGTGCCCCCAGTCCTCCCACACCCATATATCTATATATATATAGTGGGGAGGGGCATGGTGGCTGGGCACACCAATTCCCATGCCCTGGAGGTAGCCCTACCTCTCCCATTACTCCCTTTTATCCTCAGATCGCATCTACGGTAGCGCTTGGTGAAGCCCTGCTAGGACTGCTCCACCACCATCTCCACCATGCCATCATGCTGGTTGAGATCTCATCTACTTATCCTCCCTCTCTTGCTGGATCAAGGAGGAGACTTCATCGAGCCGCACGTGTGTTGAACGTGGAGGTGCCGTCTGTTCGACACTTGATCGGGAGTTCGTGGGACGGACCGTGATTGGATCGTGAAGACGTTCGACTACATCAACCGTGTTTCTTAATGATTCCTCTTAGCAATCTACAAGGGTATGCAGATGCAATCTCTCCTCTCGTAGATTTTCATCTCCTATATTGATCTTGGCGAGCGTAGGAATTTTTTTGTTTCCTACGCAACGTTCCCCAACAGTGGCGTCATGATCTAGGTCTATGCATTGATGACATCACGAGTAGAACACAAAGGAGTTTTTGGGCATTGATATTCAGATTGCTTCCTTCCTTGGTCTTTTCTTGATTCGGCAGTATTGTGGGATGAAGCGGCTCAGACCAACTTTGCATGTCCACGTACATGAGACCGGTTCCATCGACAGACCTGCAACTTGTTGCATAAAGATGGCTGGCGGGTGTTTGTCTCTCGCACCTTAGTTGAATCAGATTCGACAAAGGTGGTCCTTGTAGAAGGTTAAATAGCAACTTGCATATCACCGTTGTGGCTTTGCATGGGTAAGAATCGTTCTTGCTAGATACCCATAGCAGCCACGTAAAACATGCAACAACAATTAGAGGACGTCTAACTTGTTTTTGTAGGGTATGTTGTGATATTATATGGCCAAATATATGATGAAATATATTCGATGTATAAGATGATCATGTTTGTAATAGTTTATATCGACTTGCATGTCAATGCATATGACAACCTGCAGGAGCCATAGGGTTGTCTTTAAATATTGTATGACCTATGTGTCAATCGTTAAATGCTATGTAATGCTTTACTTTATCGCTAAGCGGTAGAAATAGTAGTATTAGCATGGTTGGCGTGACAACCCCGATGGCGGCACGATGATGGAGATCATGGTGTCATGCCGGTGACGATGGAGATCATGCTGGTGCTTTGGAGATGGAGATCAAAAGCACAAGTTGATGGTCATATCATGTCACTTATGATTTGCATGTGATGTTAATCCTTTTATGCATCTTATTCTACTTATGACGATGGTAGAATTATAAGGTGATCCCTCACTAAAATTTCAAGACAAAATTGTGTTCTCCCAAGTGTGCACCATTGCGAAAGTTCATCATTTCAAAGCACCATGTGATGATCGGGTGTGATAGAATCTACGTTCGCATATGATATGTCTCCAGTGTATCTATAATTTTTGATTGTTGCATGCTCTTATATTATCATTCTTGGATGTTTTACTCATTTTATAGAAACTTTTTATCATTTTTGGGGACTAACCTATTGACACAGTGCCCAGTGCCAGTTGTTGTTTTTTGCTTGTTTTTTACTTCGTAGAAAATCTATACCAAACAGAGTCCAAATGCAGTGAAACTTTTTGGAGATTTTTTCTGGACCAGAAGACACGAGATGGGCCAAATAAGTACCAAAGGGGTGCCCCGAGGGGGGCACAACCCATCTGGGTGCGCCTGGGGGCCCAAGCGTTCCCTGGTGGATTATGCCCACCTCGTTGGCCTCCCACACCACCTCTTAGCTCTATGAATACCCAGAAAATCCAAAAACCCTAGGGGAGTTGACGAAACACAATTCCAGCCGCCGCAAGTTCCAGAAACCATAGGTCCAATCTAGACACCATCACGAAGGGGTTCATCATCCTCATTGGTGCCTCTCCGATGATGCGTGTGTAGTTCATTGTAGACCTTCGGGTCCATAGTTAGTAGCTAGCTGGCTTCCTCTCTCTCTTTTGATTCTCAATACAATGGTCTCTTGGAGATCTATTTGATGTAACACTTTTTGCAGTGTGTTTGTTTGGATCCGATGAACTTTGAGTTTATGATCAGATATATTTTGTCCATGAAAGTTATTTGAGTCTTCTTTTGATCTCTTATATGCATGATTGCTTATAGCCTCATATTTCTTCTATGAATCTTTGGTTTCGTCAGGCTGACTAGATCGATTTTTCTTGCCATCACTGGTATGCGTCGGTGCTATACAAACGGTTTTTAACCCCTTTCCACGACGACATTTGGAACTGTCGCCAAGTGAGTGTTGGCGATAGGGGGGGTCCTTCCCACACAACCCAGAAATCGTCGGGGATAGGCCCTCCTCGGACACAGGCAGGGGTCGTGTGCGATCGGGCGAGGCATCGAAACCCAATCATTTCCGTAGGTATGTACATCCCACACGGTAATCCGAGAAAATCATTTCCATAGGTATGTACATCCCACATGGTGAATCCCAGAAAAACATTTCCGTTCGTATGTATATCACACACAGTCAATCCAAGGAATACATTTCCGTTCTTATGTACATCCAACACAGTAAATCCAGGGAAAACGTTTCCGTTCGTACGTACATCCCACACAGTTTTATGTGTAGGCTCGTGTGTGAAAGGTGTAAATATCACACATGGTCTGCCTTGGTTAACTGTTCGCTTTTATCAACTATATCACACACGATTTGATGAAGAAAACTATGTGGCATTGGGCTATCCATCGCAAGCGCTTTTACTGCTAGAACCGTTTGCAAAGGTCCATGACACATTTAGCAGGTTTATTATTTTACAACTAATAATTCTAGTATTACGCAAATTCACATTTCATATCGAACAGTTGTTTGCCAATTTCATATCAGGCACATAAATATATTATAACATCACAGTACGGTAGCTACATGAAAACAACACAGTACAACATATAGCTTGTTCAACTTCATAAGAACAATATATTCATTTCCCTAATCGAGATCATCCAGGCTCGTGTTATCCACCTCTGCGTTCAGTTAAGTAAGAACCTATTTTGCACGGGCCAACTGGGAAAGTGCCTCCTCCTCTGCCAACACCATCTTAGCAAAGTCTGATTTAAAAAATCTGAGCTTATTCTCCATCTTCAACTTTTTATCCCGCATCTTAAAATATTCTTCAGCGTTGACAACAGTTTCTCTAAGCCTATGTCTGTTCTCTTCCTCATACATGCTCCAGAGCTTCGCTAGGCACATCTTCGAAGACTGTGGCCACTCTTAATCAACCCACTTCAAGTAAGAACACTTCCGTTCATCCTATAATATTTAAAACTAGATCAGTAACAATTGTAGGGGAACTTGGTTTATTGCAACATAGAAAATCGCCAATGCTTATTTTCAAAAACTGAAGAAACATGTTAATTATGACATATCATCTCAAAAATATCAATGTGCAAATGAAATAATTGGTACTGAGACAACAACCAAATTATGGAACATCCGAAGCTATAATTAACTACAATGACGCTACACGTTCTTACTCATGTACAATAAATAACAAATTGATCATTTTATGAGGAAGGTAAATATAACTGCAACAGCATAGCGACAGTGTTTGGATGACAGCAAGTTGATACTAACAGGTGTGTACATGCGCAAATTTAGTAACATAGAACTAATAGCACTAAGGCCATCCACTATGTATGCCAAAACTGGGGTAAAGACAACTGTTGCTACATCTCGCACCATTGCCCTGCACTGGCGAGCCGAAGCAGCAGAAAAAAAATCAGGGACCCGGATTCCGGAGCATGTAGTTGCTCCGATGCCCAGTTCCTTTGTGCCATAAAGATTTAGTATTTTACTGCTTGGCTTCTCAGATGTGTGGACCAAAGTTGGCTGCACAAACTACTAAAACGGTGCCAAATAATTTTCCAATGGCACCGCTAATGAGATGGAAACAATTTAAGATACTTGGTACAAACTGTGACACTATCTTAGGATGCATTTGGTTGAAGGTGTGGTATGAATGGGTTGGGACCGTTATAGTGTCTGAATCACATCTAACAAATGATTTATAACAAAGAAAGAGGGTCTAACCTTCTCTGCACATGCTAGAAACTTCCTCCCACTGTCCACAGAATGAAAAGCAACTAGCTTCATGCGTGGAGATTGATGGTGACAATGAGCAGATAGATCTTCAGCCCCCACTCCATTCGTTGCCACTGATGGTCCTAGGGAGCTACAAGAGGAGGAAATGACTCAAATGGACCGCCGGATAAAAATCCTTCATTCCAAGTCATAACCCGAGAGAGAGAAGATAGGCATACCCGGGTGGTGAAGGAGTCGTCGCCGGAGGAGGAACCACTGGAGAGGTCTTTGAAGAAGACCATGGCGACCCCGACGGTAGGATGCGAGACGGCGAGAGCGAGGAAGCGGCTATAGCCTAGCAAGGAAGGAAGGAAGGAAGGAGGAAACAGGGGAAATGTGACTTGTGGTCGGGGAGAAAAGGGGGTGGGGAAGGGGGGAAGGGGGCGGGGGTAGATATTTTGGCGGTAGGCCAAAATTTTGGAAATGTGGAGGGAAACTTTGTGCGCGGTGCTGCCGGACCATTCAATTTGAATGATTGTGTGCATCGCAAACGATTCTTCTGCTTTACGTGCATGGGATGAGTTTGATAATCCAAATTTTGGTGGAAATTTCCCCGAGTACGTCATTGCATGATTTAACATTGCTTGCTAATTTGGTTACACAAAAGAGCATACAACAGATAGACCACACTTACTGAATCGAGCAATTTTAGTAATTAAACAGAGCCAGTTGACCCAAACATTGCTCTAACAAAAGACCAGCATTAAAAACATTGCCTAAGTATGCATAATTTTAACAAATCCACCACCGCGCTGGTCAATGGATCGCCGGTGTGAGGTGAGACATCGATGACTTGTCCTGGTGACATGCCGCCGTTGGTGAACTCCGCGTCCACCATGCTTAAGTCGACCGCGTCCTCGTACTCGGCGCCGCCCTCAAGGTTGTAGTACTCGTAGTAGTGTCTGCACCAAAGCTCGTGTTGGTACACCACCGCCAATTCCTCGACGGACAGACTCTTCTCTACCTCGACCTCGGCCACGTGCAACTCCTCCTCCCGACGCTCCTCGATCTCTGCTGCCTACTGCGTCTCCAGCTCCCGCTCGGCAACCTCATGAGGAAGTAGGTGCTCCATGGCTACCGCCGCCTTTTCACACGTGGGCTGCATGCTGGAGTATGAGGTGGCCTGGAATATCTTAGCGTGTGCATCCTCGATCTTGGCGTGGATGGCCTCGACCTGGGCCAGGGCGACATCGGCGGCACGGATGGCAGCTCGAACGCTCTCGGCGTTTGCAGCCGCCGTCGCAGCAGCATTTGCAGCCGTCTTGGCTGCTGCAGCTGCCCTGACGGCTGCCGCAGACGCCCTCTCAGCGGAAGCGGCCGCGCTCAATGCGGATGCGGCGGCACTCTTGGTGTAGGCGGTTGCGCTCTCGGCGCAGGCGGCGAAGCTCGGGGGGAACGCGACCATCATACGGGCCTTCACGAAGCGTTTCCACGGCGTCATCTTTGCAAGGAGGTGCAGGAATGGGGATCGTGATTCGTGGATTCGGGGGTTGGCGGCACTGGAGCAGACGAGTCGGCGAAGCATAAGGAGGGAGACTTAAATAGACCCAGATATTATCATCACAAACGGTTCCTAGAAAACAACTATGTGTGATGTTGTAGATATTTTTTATTAGCTGTGAAAGACAAATTTGGAGTAATGTGGCAACGGATGGTGTTTTAAATGAATGAGAAATTTTCTAGTACTAATACAACTGTCATGTCAAATTTTGGAAAATTTCAGGGGTCATTTGACCTTTTAAGACATTTAAGTGATTTTCTAGCCATTTAATGACCGTAATTCAAATTTGAACATGTACATGCAACATCTAACCATAACAGTTTGGAAACTCATATTTCGTGTACTTGTGTGCAATTTAATTCCATGTGCAGTAAATTGGAAGGAATTTTCAAACATATTGGTCTAACAGCTATGACACAATTAAGCATGGAGTGACATGGCATTTTAATTCCAAAAAATCAGAAACACATGAAACCTTGGTTGATATAATGTCATGCCACTAGGATGATATGGTAGAAAATTGGCATGTTTGACGAAATTTGGACACACACCCCCCACAAGCCGGAGCAACTCACTAGCTCGTGGTTCCGAGAGGGAACAATGCATGTTTGATGACGAACGGGAGATAGCTTCCTCTAACAGCCTTCAATTTTTTTCTACGTCTAACATGCACTACTACAACTGTAATGTGAAATTTTAGGAAATTTTAAGGGTCATTTTCCCTTTTAAAGACATTTAAGTGAGTTTCTAGCCATTTAATGACCGTAATTCAAATTTGAACTACATCTACATGCAATGCCTAAGCAAAACAGTTTGAAAAATCATATTTGTGTACTTATGTGTGAGTTAATTCCATGTGCAGTAAACTAGAATGAATTTTCAAACATATTTGTCTCACGACATGAACACATGCATACATATGCATGAAGTGACATGGCATTTTAATTCCAAAAAAATCAGAAACACATGAAACCTTGGTTGATGTAATGTCATGCCACCAAGATGATGTGGTAAAGAAATTGGCATGTTTGACGAAAGTTTGGACATCCCCCTCACAAACCGGAGCAACTCACTAGAAGGCTCATGGTTCCGAGAGGGAACAATGCATGTTTGATGACGAATGGGAGATAGCTTCCTCTTACGGCCTTCAATTTTTTCTACGTCTAACGTGCACTACTACAACTGTAATGTGAAATTTTGGAAAATTCTAGGGGTCATTTGACATTTTAAAGACATTTAAGTGATTTTCTAACCATTTAATGACCGTAATTCAAATTTGAACTACATCTACATGCAACGACTAACCAAAACAGTTTGAAAAATCATATATGTGTACTTGTGTACGAGTTAATTCCATGTGTAGTAAATTAGAAGGGATTTTCAAACATATTGGTCTCACGACATGGACACATGCATACGTGTGCATGGAGTGACATGGAATTTTAATTCCAAAAAATAAAAAATAATTAGAAAAACATGAAACCTTGGTTGATGTAATGTTATGCCACCAAGATAATGTGGTAAAGAAATTGGCATGTTTGCGAAAGTTTGGACACACACCCCTCACAAACCGGAGCAACTGACTAGAAGGTTCGTGGTTCCGTGAGGGAACAATGAAAGTTTGATGACGAACGGGAGATAGCTTCCGCTTATGGCCTTCAAATTTTTTTCTACGTTTAATGTGCACTAGTACAACTGTCATGTGAAAATTTGGAAAATTTTAGGGGTCATTTGACCTTTTAAAGACATTTAAGTGATTTTCTAACCATTTTATGACCGTAATTCAAATTTGAACTACATCTACATGCAACGCCTAACCAAAACGATTTGAAAAATCATATTTTTTGTGTACTTTTGTGCGAGTTAATTCTGTCGGATTTCGGGTTCCGGCAAAACCCTTGAGGTTCGAACACTAGGGTGCGCATGAAGATCTCCCCCCCCCCTCTCTAGCTCACGCACATCATGATCTCACGGCCTAGTTCGACGAACCCAAAGAACAAGAGGACACAAGATTTATACTGGTTCGGGCCACCGATGTGGTGTAATATCCTACTCCAGTGTGGTGTGGTGGACTGCCTCTTGGGCTGACGATGAACAGTTACAAGGGAAGAACAGCCTCCTGAGGAGAGGTGTTCTTGTGCTTGGTGATCTTGAGTGGTTGAGGATGTTCTCCCTCGTCCTATGGTGGTGGCTAGTCCTATTTATAGAGGCCCTCGTCCTCTCCCCAAATATTGAGCGGGAAGGCATCCCACAATGGCCAAATTCGAAGGGAGACAACAAGTACAAGTTATCCTCACTAAAGGTGGTCTTCTCCTGCCAAAGGCTCTGGTGGTGACACCGTCTTGGGCTCCACGGTGGCCTCCTTCCTGCCGTTCTACTGGTCTTGGTCTCGTTGCACCGATATGGTAACCTTTGCATGATGCCTCGGGACTCCTCGCCTGCGCTTGCCTCTTTAGCACCAAAGAGGAAATGAGGACACTACGCACTGGCGTGCGCCTAGCGCCCACCTAGCTCCAGTCATCATGGCTTGCATCATAGGGACCTCGCGAGGTGTCCCTTTCCTTGATCTCTCCGCCCCTCGCGAGCCTGCCTGGTGAAGCTGCCCCCGAGGAGGTCTTGTGTCATCGGGCGTCATGAGGCTTGGCCCCTCGCGAGGGTCTTGAGTGTTTGCTAGTGAAGATGGGCCGTACAGGGCCGCTGGTTGAGCCACGCCGCGGCCCACAGGCAGGCAAGTCTAGGGACCCCCGTTCGCAGAACGCCGACAAATTCCATGTGCAGTAAATTAGAAAGAATTTTCAAATATATTGGTCTCAAGGCATGGGCACATGCATGGAGTGCCATGGCATTTTAATTCCAAAAAATAAAAAAATGATCAGAAAAACATGAAACCTTGCTTCATTTAATGTCATGCCACCAAGATGATGTGGTAAAAAATGGCCTATTTTACGAAAGTTTGGACACACAACCCTCACAAACCGGACCTACTTACTAGAAGGTTCATGGTTTCGAGAGGGAACAATGCATGTTTGATGACGAACGGTAGATAGCTTCCTCTTACGACCTTGAATTTTTTTCTACGTCTAACATGCACTACTACAACTGTAATGTGATATTTTTAAAAATTCTAGGGTCATTTGACCATTTAAAGACATTTAAGTGATTTCGTATCCATTTAATGACCATAATTCAAATTTGAACTACATCTACATGCAACTCCTAACCAAAATGGTTTGAAAAATCATATCTGTGTACTTGTGTGTGAGTTAATTCCATGTGCAAAAAATTAGAAGGAATTTTCAAACATATTGGTCTCACGACATGAACACTTGCATACGTATGCATGGAGTGACATGGCATTTTAATTCCAAAAAATTAAAAAATGATCAGAAAAACATGAAACCTTGGTTGATGTAATGTCTTGCCACCAAGATGATGTGGTGAAGAAATTTGCATGTTTGACGAAAGTTTGGACACACCCGTCACAAACCGGAGCAACTCAATAGAAGGTTCGTGGTTCCAAGAGGGAACAATGCATGTTTGATGACGAATGGGAGGGGGCTTCCTCTTACGGCCTTCAAATTTTTTTCTACATTTAACATGCACTATACAACTGTCATGTGAAAATTTGGAAAATTTCAGGGGTCATTTGACCTTTTAAAGACAATTAAGTGATTTTCTGACCATTTAATGACCGTAATTCAAATTTGAACTACATCTACATGCAACGCCTAAACAAAATGGTTTGAAAAATCATATTTTCGTGTACTTGTATGCGAATTAATACCATGTGCAGTAAATTAGAACAAATTTTCAAACATATTGGTCTCAAGGCATGGGCACATGCATGGAGTGCCATGCCATTTTAATTCCAAAAAATTAAAAAATGATTAGAAAAACATGAAACCTTGCTTGATTTAATGTCATGCCACCAAGATGATGTGGTAAAAAATTGGCCTGTTTGACAAAAGTTTGGACACACACCCCTCACAAACAGGAGCAACTCATTAGAAGGTTCGTGGTTCCGAGGGGGAACAATGCATGTTTGATGACAAACGGGAGATAGCTTCCTCTTATGGCTTTTGATTTTTTTTCTACGTCTAACATGCACTACTACAACTGTAATGTGAAATTTTTGGAAATTCTCGGTGTCACTTGACCTTTTAAAGACATTTAACTGATTTTCTAGTCATTTAATGACCGTAATTCAAATTTGAACTAAATCTACATGCAAATGGTTTGAAAAATCATATTCGTGTACTTGTGTGTGAGTTAATTCCATGTGCAGTAAACTAGAAGGAATTTTCAAACATATTTGTCTCAAGACATGGACACATGCATATGTATGCATGGAGTGACATGGCATTTTAATTCCAAAAAATAAAAAAATGATCAGAAAAACATTAAATCTTGGTTGATGTAATGTCATGCCACCAAGATGATGTGGTAAAGAAATTGGCATGTTTGATGAAAGGTTGGACAAACACCCTCACAAACCGGAGCAACTCACTAGAAGGTTCGTGGTTCCGAGAGGGAACAATGCATGTTTGATGATGAACGGGAGATAGCTTCTTCTTTTGGCCTTGAATTTTTTTCCACGTCTAACGTGCACTACTACAACTGTAATGTGAAATTTTGGAAAATTCTAGGGGTTATTTGACCTTTTAAAGACAGTAAATTGATTTTCTAATCATTTAATGACCGTAAGTCAAATTTGAACTACATCTAGATGCAATGCCTAACCAAAACGGTTTGAAAAATCATATCTATGTACTTGTGTGTGAGTTAATTCCATGTGGAGTAAATTAGAAGGAATTTTCAAACATTTGGTCTCACGACATGGACACATCAATACATATGCATGGAGTGACATGGCATTTTAATTTTCCAAAAATAAAAAAATGATCAAAAAAACATGAAACCTTGGTTGATGTAATGTCATGTCACCAAGATGATGTGGTAAACAAATTGGCTTGTTTTACGGAAGTTTGGACACACACCCTTGACAAACCGGAGCAACTCACTAGAAGGTTCGTGGTTCCGAGAGGGAATAATGCATGTTTGATGACAAATGGGAGATAGCTTCCTCTTATGGCTTTCAATTTTTTTTCTATGTTTAACGTGCACTAATACAACTATCATGTGAGAATTTGGAAAATTTTAGGGGTCATTTGACCTTTTAAAGACATTTAAGTGATTTTCTAACCATTTAGTGACCGTAAATCAAATTTGAACTACATCTACATGCAACGCCTAACGAAAACGGTTTGAAAAATCATATTTTTGTGTACTTGTGTGTGAGTTAATTCCATGTGCAGTAAATTGGAAGGAATTTTCAAACATATTGGTCTCAAGGCATGGTCCATGCATGGAGTGCCATGGCAATTTAATTCCAGAAAATTAAAAAATGATCAGAGAAACATGAAACCTTGCTTGATTTAATGTCATTCCACCAAGATGATGTGATAAAGCAATTGGCATGTTTGACGAAAGTTCGGACACACACCCCTCACAAACCGGAGCAACTCACTAGAAGGTTCGTGGTTCCGAGAGGGAACAATGCATGTTTGATGACGAATGGGAGGTGGCTTCCTCTTACGGCCTTCAAATTTTTTTCTACGTTTAACATGCACTCTACAACTGTCATGTGAAAATTTGGAAAATTTCAGGGGTCATTTGACCTTTTAAAGACAATTAAGTTATTTTCTGACCATTTAATGACCGTAAGTCAAATTTGAACTACATCTACATGCAACGCCTAAACAAAATGGTTTGAAAAATCATATTTTCGTGTACTTGTGTGCGAATTAATACCATGTGCAGTAAATTAGAACGAATTTTCAAACATATTGGTCGCAAGGCATGGGCACATGCATGGAGTGCCTTGCCATTTTAATTCCAAAAAATTAAAAAATGATTAGAAAAACATGAAACCTTGCTTGATTTAATGTCATGCCACCAAGATGATGTGGTAAAAAATTGGCCTGTTTGACAAAAGTTTGGACACACACCCCTCACAAACCGGAGCAACTCATTAGAAGGTTCGTGGTTCCGAGGGGGAACAATGCATGTTTGATGACAAATGGGAGATAGCTTCCTCTTACGGCTTTCGATTTTTTTCTACGTCTAACATGCACTACTATAACTATAATGTGAAATTTTTGGAAATTCTAGGGGTCATTTGACCTTTTAAAGACATTTAACTGATTTTCTAGTCATTTAATGACCGTAATTCAAATTTGAACTAAATCTACATGCAAATGGTTTGAAAAATCATATTCGTGTACTTGTGTGTGAGTTAATTCCATGTGCAGTAAACTAGAAGGAATTTTCAAACATATTTGTCTCAAGACATGGACACATGCATATGTATGCATGGAGTGACATGGCATTTTAATTCCAAAAAATAAAAAAATGATCAGAAAAACATGAAACCTTGGTTGATGTAATGTCATGCCACCAAGATGATGTGGTAAAGAAATTGGCATGTTTGATGAAAGGTTGGACAAACACCCTCACAAACCGGAGCAACTCACTAGAAGGTTCGTGGTTCCGAGAGGGAACGATGCATGTTTGATGATGAACGGGAGATAGCTTCTTCTTTTGGCCTTGAATTTTTTTCCACGTCTAACGTGCACTACTACAACTGTAATGTGAAATTTTGGAAAATTCTAGGGGTTATTTGACCTTTTAAAGACAGTAAATTGATTTTCTAACCATTTAATGACCGTAAGTCAAATTTGAACTACATCTAGATGCAATGCCTAACCAAAACGGTTTGAAAAATCATATCTGTGTACTTGTGTGTGAGTTAATTCCATGTGGAGTAAATTAGAAGGAATTTTCAAACAATTGGTCTCACGACATGGACACATCAATACATATGCATGGAGTGACATGGCATTTTAATTTTCCAAAAAATAAAAAAATGATCAAAAAAACATGAAACCTTGGTTGATGTAATGTCATGTCACCAAGATGATGTGGTAAACAAATTGGCTTGTTTTACGAAAGTTTGGACACACACCCTTGACAAACCGGAGCAACTCACTGAAGGTTCGTGGTTCCGAGAGGGAACAATGCATGTTTGATGACAAATGGGAGATAGCTTCCTCTTATGGCTTTCAATTTTTTTCTATGTTTAACGTGCACTAATACAACTATCATGTGAGAATTTGGAAAATTTTAGGGGTCATTTGACCTTTAAAGACATTTAAGTGATTTTCTAACCATTCAGTGACCGTAATTCAAATTTGAACTACATCTACATGCAACGGCTAACGAAAACGGTTTGAAAAATCATATTTTTGTGTACTTGTGTGTGAGTTAATTCCATGTGCAGTAAATTGGAAGGAATTTTCAAACATATTGGTCTCAAGGCATGGTCCATGCATGGAGTGCCATGGCAATTTAATTCCAGAAAATTAAAAAATGATCAGAGAAACATGAAACCTTGCTTGATTTAATGTCATTCCACCAAGATGATGTGGTAAAGCAATTGGCATGTTTGACGAAAGTTTGGACACACACCCCTCACAAACCAGAGCAACTCCCTAGAAGGTTCATGGTTCCGAGAGGGAACAATGCATGTTTGATGACGAATGGGAGGTGGCTTCCTCTTACGGCCTTCAAATTTTTTTCTACGTTTAACATGCACTATACAACTGTCATGTGAAAATTTGGAAAATTTCAGGGGTCATTTGACCTTTTAAAGACAATTAAGTGATTTTCTGACCATTTAATGACCGTAATTCAAATTTGAACTACATCTACATGCAACGCCTAAACAAAATGGTTTGAAAAATCATATTTTCGTGTACTTGTGTGCGAATTAATACCATGTGCAGTAAATTAGAACGAATTTTCAAACATATTGGTCTCAAGGCATGGGCACATGCATGGAGTGCCATGCCATTTTAATCCCAAAAAATTAAAAAATGATTAGAAAAACATGAATCCTTGCTTGATTTAATGTCATGCCACCAAGATGATGTGGTAAAAAATTGGCCTGTTTGACAAAAGTTTGGACACACACCCCTCACAAACCGGAGCAACTCATTAGAAGGTTCGTGGTTCCGAGGGGGAACAATGCATGTTTGATGACAAACGGGAGATAGCTTCCTCTTACGGCTTTCGATTTTTTTTCTACGTCTAACATGCACTACTACAACTGTAATGTGAAATTTTTGGAAATTCTAGGGGTCATTTGACCTTTTAAAGACATTTAACTGATTTTCTAGTCATTTAATGACCGTAATTCAAATTTGAACTAAATCTTCATGCAAATGGTTTGAAAAATCATATTCGTGTACTTGTGTGTGAGTTAATTGCATGTGCAGTAAACTAGAAGGAATTTTCAAACATATTTGTCTCAAGACATGGACACATGCATATGTATGCATGGAGTGACATGGCATTTTAATTCCAAAAAATAAAAAAAATGATCAGAAAAACATGATACCTTGGTTGATGTAATGTCATGCCACCAAGATGATGTGGTAAAGAAATTGGCATGTTTGATGAAAGGTTGGACAAACACCCTCACAAACCGGAGCAACTCACTAGAAGGTTCGTGGTTCCGAGAGGGAACAATGCATGTTTGATGATGAACGGGAGATAGCTTCTTCTTTTGGCCTTGAATTTTTTTCCACGTCTAACGTGCACTACTACAACTGTAATGTGAAATTTTGGAAAATTCTAGGGGTTATTTGACCTTTTAAAGACAGTAAATTGATTTTCTAACCATTTAATGACCGTAATTCAAATTTGAACTACATCTAGATGCAATGCCTAACCAAAACGGTTTGAAAAATCATATCTGTGTACTTGTGTGTGAGTTAATTCCATGTGGAGTAAATTAGAAGGAATTTTCAAACATTTGGTCTCACGACATGGACACATCAATACATATGCATGGAGTGACATGGCATTTTAATTTTCCAAAAAATAAAAAAATGATCAAAAAAACATGAAACCTTGGTTGACGTAATGTCATGTCACCAAGATGATGTGGTAAAGAAATTGGCTTGTTTTATGGAAGTTTGGACACACACCCTTGACAAACCGGAGCAACTCACTAGAAGGTTCGTGGTTCCGAGAGGGAACAATGCATGTTTGATGACAAATGGGAGATAGCTTCCTCTTATGGCTTTCAATTTTTTTTCTATGTTTAACGTGCACTAATACAACTATCATGTGAGAATTTGGAAAATTTTAGGGGTCATTTGACCTTTTAAAGACATTTAAGTGATTTTCTAACCATTTAGTGACCGTAATTCAAATTTGAACTACATCTACATGCAACGCCTAACGAAAACGGTTTGAAAAATCACATTTTTGTGTACTTGTGTGTGAGTTAATTCCATATGCAGTAAATTGGAAGGAATTTTCAAACATATTGGTCTCAAGGCATGGTCCATGCATGGAGTGCCATGGCAATTTAATTCCAGAAAATTAAAAAATGATCAGAGAAACATGAAACCTTGCTTGATTTAATGTCATTCCACCAAGATGATGTGGTAAAGCAATTGGCATGTTTGACGAAAGTTTGGACACACACCCCTCACAAACCAGAGAAACTCACTAGAAGATTCGTGGTTCCGAGAGGGAACAATGCATGTTTGATGACAAACGAGAGATAGCTTCCTCTTACGGCTTTCAATTTTTTTTCTATGTTTAACGTGCACTAATACAACTATGATGTGAAAATTTGGAAAATTTCTGCGGTCATTTGACATTTTAAAGACATTTAAATGATTTTCTAACCATTTAATGACCGTAATTCAAATTTGAACTACATCTACATGCAACGCCTAACCAAAATGGTTTGAAAAACATATTTTGTGTACTTATGTGCGAGTTAATTCCATGTGCAGTAAATTAGAAGGAATTTTCAAACATATTGGTCTCAAGGCATGGGCACATGCATGGAGTGCCATGGCATTTTAATTCCAAAAAAATAAAAAATGATCTGAAAAATAGGAATCCTTGCTTGATTTAATGTCATTCCACCAAGATGATGTGGTAAAAAATTGGCTTGTTTGTCATAAGTTTGGACACACACCCCTCACAAACCAGAGGAACTCACTAGAAGGTTCGTGATTCCGAGAGGGAACAATGCGTGTTTGATGACGAACGGGAGATAGCTTCCCTCTTACGGCCTTCAAATTGTTTCTATGTTTACCGTGCACTAAGACAACTATCATGTGAAAATTTGGAAAATTTCAGGGGTCATTTGACCTTTCAAAGACATTTAAGTGATTTTCTAACCATTTAATGACCGTAATTCAAATTTGAACTACATCTACGTGGAATACCTAATCAAAACAGTTTGAAAAATCATATTTTTGTGTACTTGTGTGCGAATTAATTCCATGTGCAATAAATTAGAAGGAATTTTCAAACATATTGGTCTCAAGGCATGGGCACATGCATGGAGTGCCATGGCATTTTAATTCCAAAAAATTAAAAAATGATCAGAAAAACATGAAACCTTGCTTGATTTAATGCCATGCCACCAAGATGATGTGGTAAAAAAATTGGCCTATTTGACGAAAGTTTGGACACACACCCCTCACAAACCAGAGCAACTCACTATAAGGTTCGTGGTTCCGAGGGGGAACAATGCATGTTTGATGATGAACGGGAGATAGCTTCCTCTTACGGCCTTTAATTTTTTTCTAGGTTTAACATGCACTAATACAACTGTCATGTGAAAATTTTGAAAATTTCAGGGGTCATTTGACCTTTTAAAGACATTTAAGTGATTTTCTAACCATTTAATGACCGGAATTCAAATTTGAACTACATCTACATGCAACGCCTAACCATAACGGTTTGAAAAATCATATTTTGTGTACTTGTGTGCGAGTTAAAAATTTATCGGATGATGTAAATATCTGCTGCGCAAAAAAGAAAATGTAAATATCTGGCAAGACAACCGGCCCCCACACAATTGGCACTCTATCTCACGGCTCGAGGTTTGGTATAGGTGAGTGGCAGGGATCATTAATTAGACACGGTTCTGTATTGGAAACCGTCAGCTATTATGTTCACACACGGATTTTGCTGTGGGAATCGTGTGTAATTCAAACTACAGTACTCATAAATTTCGGCGACCGGCGTGTGTACTGTCCCCGTCGATCTAGATTCCGGCCGCCAATAAATACTATCTTGCTCACGTCGTCCCACCTGCATTCTCATCTACATGCTCCCCTCGCTCACCCTCTCTCTGTCTCTCAAATCTCTGCCATGGCACCGCCGGTCTGCTCACGCACCGACGAGGAGTCGCCGCCCCTCAAGGACGCTCACTTGATTAGCAGCAACGAGGACCCCTACGCGTCGCCTGACGAGGTTGCGCCGGACCCCCCAACTTTGGATTGGTTTTGGGGCCAGTACAATCTTTGTCTGTGGAAGTCGCTGTCGCTGGTTGAGAAAGCTAGGCAAGGGGCATTCAAGAAGGAGATGGCGGAGGAGGAAGCCAGGTACCAGGCGGCCTGTGAATCCCGTGATGCCGCTTGGAAAAAGCAGGCAGCGGAGCTTTGGGGGCGGGCGCGTCGTCGTGCTGAGGAGGTGTACGAAGACAGGTACTTCGCGAGGACGGTCATAGGCATTGGGCGCCTCGTCGCTGCATGGAGGTGGGTCGATAAGCTCCAGAGTGCCACCAATGAGGAGCTCCGGTGGGCGCCCAACAAAATGGCAAGATCGGCCGCGCACGTCCGCCATCAAGAGGCGGATCAGTACGTCAAGCGCTGCGAGGCGGAGGAGGTGGAGTACTGCCTCCGCACTGGGAAGACGCCGCGCACAAGGGAGCTGCTGGAGAGGGGCTGCCGGAATAGTGGCCCCAGGAGGGATTGTTCGTTTTAGTATTGTTCGTTTTCAATTTTATGCATTGTGCCTAGTAGTTAAGTATCATCACATATATGTGTTGGGGAACGTTGCAGAAAACAAAAAATTTCCTACGGTTTCACCAAGATCCATCTATGAGTTCATCTAGCAACGAGTGATCGGATTGCATCTACATACCTTTGTAGATCACGCGCGGAAGCGTTCAAAGAACGGGGATGAGGAAGTCGTACTCGACGTGATCCAAATCACCGGAGATCCTAGCGCCGAACGGACGGCACCTCCGCGTTCAACACACGTACGGTCAGCGTGACGTCTCATCCTTCTTGATCCAGCAAGGGGGAAGGAGAGGTTGAGGAAGATGGCTCCAGCAGCAGCACGAAGGCGTGGTGGTGGTGGAGCAGCAGTACTCCGGCAGGACTTCGCCAAGCTCATGACGGAGGAGGAGATGTGTTGGGGAGGGGAGGGGCTGCGCCTTGGATGTACCCTGCAGCCCTCCCCTCACCCCTCTATTTATAGGGGAAGGGGGAAGGGGGCCGGCCCCCTCTAGATGAGATCTAGAGGGGGGTGGCAGCCAAGGGGAGGGGGGCTTGCCCCCCAAGCAAGGGGGCGCCCCCCCTTAGGGTTTCCCCCAACCCTAGGCGCATGGGCCCTAGGGGGAGTGGCGCCCCAGCCCACTTTGGGCTGGATCCCTTCCTCATACAGCCCATAAGGCCCTCCGGGAGAGGTGGACCCCCGGAACCCCTCCGGTGGCCCCAGTACAATACCGATATGCCCCCGAACATTTCCGGTGACCGTATGACAACTTCCCATATATAATTCTTTACCTCCGGATTATTCCGGAACTCCTCGTGACATCCAGGATCTCATCTGGGACTCCGAACAACTTTCGGATTACTGCATACTCATATCTATACAACCCTAGCGTCACCGAACCTTAAGTGTGTAGACCCTACGGGTTCGGGAGACAAGCAGACATGACCGAGACGACTCTCTGGTCAATAACCAACAGCAGGATCTGGATACCCATGTTGGCTCCCACATGCTCCTCGATGATCTCATCGGATGAACCATGATGTCGAGGACCTAATCAATCCCGTACTCAATTCCCTTTGTCAATCGGTACTTTACTTGCCCGAGACTCGATCGTCGGTATCCCAATACCTTGTTTAGTCTCGTTACCGGCAAGTCACTTTACTCGTACCGTAATGCATGATCCCATGATCAACCACTTGATCACATTGAGCTCATTATGATGATGCATTACCGAGTGGGCCTAGAGATACCTCTCCGTCATACGGAGTGACAAATCCCAGTCTCGATTCGTGCCAACCCAACAGGCACTTTCAGAGATACCTGTAATGTACCTTTATAGTCATCCAGTTACGTTGTGACGTTTGGCACACCCAAGGCACTCCTACGGTATTCGGGAGTTGCACAATCTCATGGTCTAAGGAAATGATACTTGACATCCAGAAAAGCTACAGCAAACGAACTACATGATCTTTGTGCTATGCTTAGGTTTGGGTCTTGTCCATCCCATCATTCTCCTAATGATGTGATCCCGTTATCAATGACATCCCCATGTCCATAGCCAGGAAACCATGACTATCTGTTGATCAACGAGCTAGTCAACTAGAGGCTCACTAGGGACACATTATGGTATATGTATTCACACATGTATTACGATTTCCGGACAATACAATTATAGCATGAATAATAGACAATTATCATGAACAAGGAAATATAATAATCATTTTATTATTGCCTCTAGGGCATATTTCCAACAATATGTGATGATATTATGTAGTGCGGCGCGCCATCGATCATGTAGTGCGGCGAGCTGCAGCCTGTCTGCGCTGACATGCCTATCTTGATCCATGACGCTCAAGCGCCATGCACCAAAGGTCTGCTCAACCCTGGCGATGACACGCATCACGACGTTGTCCATCACGTTGCCAGGTAGCGCCTCGGCCTCGACGGGATGTGGCGCCTGCTCATTTTCCTCATCAACGAGGTTGATGGCAGAAATGGCGCTTTGGTGGGTTGGCATGCTTGGAGAAGGTGGATGTGCTACAGGCTGCGCTTGTCGCCTCCGTGCGTCGCGCGCTGCCTATGAGCAATATCGTTGGGTGGTGGGAAACAGATGAGGAAATGGCAGGAAACGGTGGTGTGTTCATAAAACGCCATCAATTAATGGAAACTTAGCATAGAAGGAACATCGAGCTAGCACAAGAAGTAGATGATGATCAGATGAACACGGACCACACTAGGGAACCCATCGGTGATGAACTCATCAATCCCAAACAGTTGAATACTAGCAAGCGTTTGCCCACAACACACACGGCCTATTGGTGAGGTCCAGCAGGAGCTCCAGGATGCCGTGAAGAAATGTGAATTCTTGGAGCGCAATATTGTGGATCAAGAGATCAAACTCACCAAGGCTTGCCAGAGCGCGCATGATGCCCGGGTTGAAGCCCAAGGTGCCCTCCTGGAAATCCAGGAGGCCAGAAAAATCGTGGCGGGTAAGGCCTTTATTTTGCAGAGCAAGTATGTGAAGAAAAGGTTCGTCTTACTGACCAGGATTTGGAGTTCTCCAGGGGCGTTTGTGGATCTGCCATGCAGTGTTGCCGATGCTGCAGAGTTCTTCCGAGCCGAAGAGGGGAGCTCGATGGAGAAGTTGTTCTGGTCGCAATACCTTGCGTCAGAACATCCTGTGCCCTTTAGCGATCAGCTAAAACAGCTGGTCAAACTGCATAGGGTGGCTGATCTAGCCATGAAGGATTTAATAATCCGGCTATGGCCTCCCGAAGTCATACCCAGCAGCTACTTCGGGCTCATGAAGCGGCTGGTCAATGCCTGCCCCCATCTTGACGTCATCAAGCGGTCAGTCTGCATCGAGGGTGCGTGGATGGCCTTCGCCCGTGTCAAGGTGCAGTGGGCGAAGATGGATGCCGCCAAGCTCGCGACCGAGGGTCCGCCTGCTGGCAAGGAGCACCGCACGCCGGAGCGATATTTTGATGATGTCCTCTAGGGGTCCCGCATTGTAGAGGGGTAGTGTTCAAAAGACATTATCTTCGAACGAATACATTCATGTTATCTTGTCCTGTATGATGAAACAAAGCCGTTATGTAATATAATGCTTTGTTTCTTATTTAAAAGTTTTCCTCCTGTGCGGCCATTTTTAGTAAATCTGAGAGTTGGCCAGTCATCGGCTTCAGCCCCCACGTAGGTAGTACGGGGGTGTTCAGGATGGAATCTAAACACTCTTGATCCAAGAATTTGGTCCTTGAAGGAGGTGTTTAGCGCAACGAACCAGGCAATCGGACTATGTGGCTTTATCAGCCTCACTTAGCCATAGGAGTTTGACAATAAAAATGTAGGTGCATCCCCTAGTTAGCATTTAATCCAGACTAGGGTGTTGTAAATGCCTGATCGGATGAAGGCCGATTCATCGCGTAACGCGGAAAAAATCACAAAAGATTTTTGACCTCCAAAGAGCTGACCAGCTCACACCGCATCATGACAGTCGGTTTTGGCTTTCTCTACCGAGGTGCTCAATTGGATAAACCAGGACACAATCGCAGTAGTTCTCCCTTTACTACCCTAGCCGATAGAGCGGAATGTAAGGTAGTAAGCACATGAGCCAGGTAACCCAACTATTGACCAAAGACATGATTTGGAGCCGATGCATATAATGCTAAATTTGGGGGCCGAACTATATTGTAAGAGTGTTCAAACTTGTTGCCGTAGTATGGAGCACAATAAAGACCCTGGTGAACTATAGCGTACCAAAGTGTACGGATGCAATCAATAAGAATAGCGAAATAAAAATGAAGTAGTAAGCTAGTGCCACATAAGTTGGGCCGCAAAATGTTTCCATTATAATTTTGATTAATGCGTCAAAGCATATTTGTACAAATAGTGCGATAATCAACAGTGGCTATTTAACATGCCAAGACCAAGGGGGAGCTGCGTACGGGTCCTAAGAACAGGTAGAATGATCGTTAAGAAGAACATCTGGAGATTCCCCCATACATCTGTGCTACTTGCCAGCTTGGTATATCCGTCCTTCGAAAGGACCGATTATCAGGCTGTCGACAGGGGCCTGTGGAAAAGGAACCTGAAAAGGATAAAAAGAAAATCAAAAGTATGTGTGTCCCGGGAAGGTCGAGCCGTATTGTGGACCACAGTCTGGTTATGCCTCCGTCTCTGCCCATGGTATTTTTAGTGCGTAGTTAGGTACACGCGGTATGTATGCCGCCACTTGGTCGGGGTTGAGACGGAGGTCAAATTGCTAGTCTAACTCCTGATGAGCCAAACTGTCATGCTACGGAGTAATCCGGACTCGTTTGACAGTGTCCGGGAGCTTGGCCGCTGAATTAAAGTTCTGCCTTAAAAGGCCGCTTTGTACTTCTGCTGCCAGGGCCATGGTGTGTTCCTTGGTACGGAGGGAGCGCTCCGTGTTTCCATTGACTGTTATGACACCGCGTGGTCCTGGCATCTTGAGCTTGAGATAAACATAGTGCGGCACCGCATTGAATCGAGCAAACACGGTTCGTCCGAGCAGTGTGTGATAACCGCTGCGGAAGGGGACGATATTGAATATTAACTCTTCGCTTCGGAAGTTGTCAGGAGATCCAAAGGCGACCTCCAATGTGATTGAGCCCGAGCAATGGGCCTCTACACCTGGTATAAGTCCTTCAAAGGTAGTTTTGGTGGGCTTGATCCTTGATGGATCGATGCCCATTTTGCGCACTGTATCCTGATAGAGTAGGTTGAGGATGCTGCCACCGTTCATGAGGACTCGTGTGAGGTGGAATCCATCAATTATTGGGTCGAGGACCAGTGCGGCTGAAAAGCCATGACAGATACTGGTCGGATGGTCCCTGCGATCAAAGGTGATCGGGAAGGACGACCATGGGTTGAATTTTGGGGCAACTGGATCTATCGCATAGACGTCCCTGAGAGCGCACTTGCGCTCCCTCTTGGGGATATGGGTAGCGTATATCATGTTCACCATTTTGACCTAAGGGGGAAACTTCTTCTGTCCCCCTGTGTTCGGTGGACGGGGCTCCTCGTCCTCATTCTCGCTTTGCGACCCCTTCTCCTTGTCTTCGACATTTAACTTGTCGGCCTGTTTGAAGACCCAACAACTCCAATGGGTATGATTGGCTGGTTTGTCAGGGGTGCCATGGATTTGACATAGACGATCAAGTATGCGGTCTAGGCTGGAAGGGCCCTGATTATTCCTTTTATATGGCTTCTTCCGCTGATCAGACTTGGAGACACTGAATCCGGCGTTGGCCGTCGTGTCATCGGTATTGTCACCATTGTTTCGACGCTTGTGCCTATTGCGTTGGAGCTTGCCGTTGCTATTTCTGGCTACAGAGGTGCCAGGTTCGCTTGCATTGTTATTGTTGCAGGCTAGCCAGCTATCTTCGCCCGCGTAAAAGTGGGTCATGAGTGCCGTGATGGCCTCCATGGACTCGGCTTTTCTTGGCCAAGGTGTCGGGCGAGCCATTCATCGCGGATGCTGTGTTTGAAGGCCGCTAGGGCTTCGGCATACGGACAGTCGATGATCTGGTTCTTTTTAGTTAAGAAGCTAGACCAAAATTTCCTCGCTGACTCTCCGGGCTGTTGGACTATGTGACTTAAGTCACCGGCATCCGGAGGTCTGACGTATGTACCTTGGAAGTTGTCACGGAAGGAGTTTTCAGGCAGGCTATTCAGCTAGTGCCGGGCTAGTCCCTTGAGTTTTAGGAGGAGATATTTGATGGCATAAAGATCATCGCCGCGGACCATATGAATATGGAGAATAAAGTCTTCAATCCATACCGCGGGATCTGTGGTTCCATCGTATGATTCGATATTCATGGGTTTGAACCCTTCTGGGAATTCATGTTCCATTACTTCATCAACGAAGCAGAGGGGTGTGCGGCGCCTCTATATCGGGCCAGATCGTGACCTACTCCGGATGGAGTCCATCTGCGGTTATCGTCCCGGACGTGATTGTGCTTACCATGTTTGGCTTGATAGCCGTCGTCGCGTGTCGGGGCACGCCCCCGCGATCCGTAGATCGATCTAGCCGGACCTGCTTTATTCTTCAGGTCCTGCCATAGGTCGTACGTGTATCCCCGAGTTGTTTTATCTCTGCCTTTACGGCGAAGTAGGACGGGCTGGTGTTCGGCTTGAGTTGCCGCTTTGTCCCGGCCACGTGGTGGTCGATCAGCCGTATTACACGCTGATGGTATGGGCTCAAGTGCCTCGTCATTGAATTGAGGTAGCAGTTTACGCTTCGGGTAACTTTTGGTTTGGCGCTCGAGGCCGTATTCCTCTGCTGCCAGGACATTAGTCCATCTATTGTTGAGCAGATCTGGATCAGCTTGAAGCTGTTGCTGCTTCTTTTTCAGGCTTCTTGCAGTGGCTATTAGTCATTGCTTAAAGCGCTCCTGCTCGAGAGGTTCCTCAGGAACAATAAAGTCTTCATCACCGAGGCTCACCTCGTCCTCGGAGGGTGGAATATAATTATTATCCTCCGAGTCTTCGTTTGCAGCCTGTTCATCAGGGCTAACTTGCCCATCTCCCGATCGTCTTGTTCAGAGTTTTTCTGGACGGGGTTTTCTTAGTCCTTGGCATCATTCGAAGTGTTGTTGTCTCTCGTGCTGGTATTGCTGTCTTTGCTGCGGCGTGATTTAGAGAGGAACCGTCGGCGCTTTGGTTGTATCTCGGGAGGTTTATCCTCTACTGGATTTTTCTCATTATCGCTGTCACCCTCTGTCGGTGTCAAAACTAGCGAATCTCGGGTAGGGGGTCCTGAACTGTGCGCCTAGGATCGATGGTAACAGGAGACGGGGGACACAATGTTTACCCAGGTTTGGGCCCTCTCTATGGAGGTAAAACCCTACGTCCTGCTTGATTGATATTGATGAATATGAATGTTACAAGAGTGGATCTACCACGAGATCGTAATGGCTAAACCCTAGAAGTCTAGCCTATGTAGGTATGATAATGAGTATATGTGATGTCCTTTCCGGACTATCCCCTTCAGTTTATATAGACACCGAAGGGATCTAGGGTTTACATGGAGTCGGTTACATAAGAAGGAATCTTTGGTCGCCAAGCTTGCCTTCCACGCCAAGTAGAGTCCAATCCGGACACGGTACAGTCTTCGGCCTTCATGTCTTCACAGCCCATTAGTCCGGTCCATAGATAACAGGCCGGACGCCCGAGGACCCCTTAGTCCAGGACTCCCTCAGTAGCCCCTGAACCTGGCTTCAATGACGTGGAGTACGGCATGCAAATTATCTTCGAAATTGCAAGGCGGGTTCCCCTTTGTCCGAACTCCAAGATAGTCTTCGGATGCAATGATGGTATCCGGACCTGTCACACACACAACCATAGAGAGAATATAATATTTGCACGAATCTAATCTATTGACAGCTTTTTCCCAACACGACATCACGTTTGTCCGGTTATAATTTCGAACCATCTTTCTTCAGCCAATCCACGCTACGAGGCGTGGTTGCTACTGGCATGTCTTGTCAAAAAAGAGATCATGTCCCCTTATTGCGGGATTCTCATCAATGCGGGCATGGGTAACTCAACCGTGCCATTTATACAGTCCTAGGGAACAGGCGAATCCTAAGGCGAGTGAGGAGGCGTTTAATATTTACTGCCTTTATAAGGGGATAAGGATTCCCTCTTCCTCTCCTCACGCCCTCTCTCTGCCTCCGTCTTTCCGGTCTCAAGCTCCAACACCCAATCTCTCATCTCCTTTCCACTCAAGCAACCATGTCCGGATCTGGTGGTCAGGGCAAGTGGATGGTCTCTTCCATCAAGGAGGAGGACATTACTAAGGTCCAGGTGGCCAGATATTTGGCGAAGGAGATCGCCCATCGTCTGCCAGCCGAGGGACAAGCTGTCCCCACACCTGAGCCCACAGAGAGGGCGGTATTCATTCCCCATTTCTTCTGCGGGCTAGGGTTTCCACTCTACCCTTTCGTCTGTGGGCTGATGTATTACTACGGGATATATTTCCATGATCTGTCCCCGAATTCCTTCCTCAACATCTCGGTGTTCATCATCGTGTGCGAGGCCTTCCTCCACGTTGATCCCCACTTTGAGTTGTGGCTCAAAGTATTCAACGTGAAGCCGAAGGTGGTGGAGGGACAGCACGCGGAGTGCGGAGGGGCCATGGTGAGCAAGCTATCCAACGTCTCATGGCCCAAAGGCACCTTTGTTGAGACAGTAAAGGAATGGCAAAAGCAGTGGTTCTATATTACAGAACCTTGCGGCACCACCTGGGCCGCCGCTGCTGAATTCCGCTCCACCGCTCCCATGCGACTCACCTCCTGGGTCGAGAAGAGTCCGAACTGGTGTGCACCTGACGAGCTGATAGTGCTGTAGACGCGCATTCAAAGTATGGTGACCAAGGACATCAAGCTCGTCGATGTTATCCAGGTGATGCTAATCCGTCGGATTCTTCCGTGCCAGTGCCGCAACCACCCTTTATGGGAATTCAATCCGAAGAAGCACCAGACCCTGAAAAGGCTCTTCGACACTTCTCACGAAGGGGCCTGGAAGCTACTCTTTAAGGGCAACGAGAGGCCACCGGCCACGGACTCAGACCGTGGTCACAACTGTAACCGCCCTGCCAACGAGGTATGTTACTTTTGATGTACTCCCAACTTAAATGTTTCGAGGATGATGTCTGAGATTTTAGTATTGCCTCCTCAGGACCGGGTGGAGAGGTGATGACCCACAAGTATAGGGTATCTATTGTAGTCCTTTCGATAAGTAAGAGTGTCGAACCCAACGAGGAGTAGAAGGAAATGATAACCGGTTTCCAGCAAGGTATTCTCTGCAAGTACTGAAATAAGTGGTAACAGATAGTTTTGTGATAGGATAATTTGTAACGAGCAACAAGTAACAAAAGTAAATAAAGTGCAGCAAGGTGGCCCAATCCTTTTGTAGCAAAGGACAAGCCTGGACAAACTTCTTATATGATGTAAAGCGCTCCCGAGGACACATGGGAATATCGTCAAGCTAGTTTTCAACATGCTCATATGATTCACGTTTGGTACTTTGATAATTTGGTATGTGGGTGGACCGGTGCTTGGGTGCTGCCCTTACTTGGACAAGCATCCCACTTATGATTAACCTCTATTGCAAGCATCCGCAAATACAACAAAAGTATTAAGGTAAACCTAACCATAGCATGAAACATATGGATCCAAATCAGCCCCTTACGAAGCAACGCATAAACTAGGGTTTAAGCTTCTGTCACTCTAGCAACCCATCATCTACTTATTACTTCCCAATGCCTTCCTCTAGGCCCAAACAATGGTGAAGTGTCATGTAGTCGACGTTCACATAACACCACTAGAGGAGAGACAACATACATCTCATCAAAATATCGAACGAATACCAAATTCACATGACTACTAATAGCAAGACTTCTCCCATGTCCTCAGGAACAAAAGTAACTACTCACAAAGCATAAACATGTTCATAATCAGAGGGGTATTAATGTGCATATAGGATCTGAACATATGATCTTCCACCAATTAAACCAACTAGCATCAACTACAAGGAGTAATTAACACTACTAGCAACCTACTAGCACCAATCCCGGACTTGGAGACAAGAATTGGATACAAGAGATGAACTAGGGTTTTGAGATGAGATGGTGTGATGAAGATGTTGATGGAGATTGCCCTCTCCCGATGAGAGGAGCATTGGTGATGACGATGGCGATGATTTCCCCCTCCTGGAGGGAAGTTTCCCCAACAAAACAGCTCTGCCGGAGCCCTGGATTTGATCCGCCAAGGTTCCGCCTCGTGGCGGCGGAGTTTCGTCTGAGGATATGGCTTATGATTATTTTTCCATCGAAAGAGTCCGTATAGCAGAAGATGGTCACCGGAGGGCCACCAGGGGGCCCACTAGGTAGGGGGCTCGCCCAGGGGGTAGGGCGCGCCCCCACCCTCGTGGGCAGGGTGTGGCCCCCTGGTGAAGTTCATGAGCTCAATGTTTTTTATATATTTGGAAAACATCATCTGTGAAGTTTTAGGACTTTTGGAGCTGTGCAGAATAGGTCTCTAATATTAGCTCCTTTTCCAGCCAGAATCCCAGCTGCCGGCATTCTCCCTCTTTATGTAAACCTTGTAAAATAAGAGAGAATAGGCATAAGTATTGTGACATAATGTGTAATAACATCCCATAATGCAATAAATATTGATATAAAAGCTTGATGCAAAATGGACGTATCAACTCCCCCAAGCTTAGACCTCGCTTGTCCTTAAGCGAAAAGCCGAAATCAGAAAATATGTCCACATGTTTAGAGATGAAGGTCTCGATAAAAATAAAATACGGACATGAGGGCATCATGATCATTCTTAGAGCAGCAACTTATATAATTCTTGTCATATGATATCTTATGCTAGAGTAATAATTCAATCACAATATCAAGTATGAATCGTAAACTTCATTGAAAACTAACAAACTATAATCTCAGTCATTGAGGCAATTGCAATTTATCATAACATAAGAAAGAGTCAATGTATAAGAGCTTTTCAGCAAGTCCACATACTCAACTATCATATAGTCTTTCACAATTGCTAGCACTCACGCAATACTTATGGGTATGGAGTTTTAATCGGACACAGAGAAAGATAGGGGCTTATAGTTTTGCCTCCCAACGTTTTACCTCAAGGGTAATGTCAACAGTAATAGTTCATGAAAACCCACATCCAATTAGCCATATATACCAGGATCTTTCCAACATATTGTGCTTGCCAAAGGATAAAATGTAAAAAGGAAGGGGTGAAGATCACCATGACTCTTTTGCAGTGTGGAAGATAAAAGTAAAAGATAGGCCCTTCGCAGAGGGAAGCAGAGGTTGTCATGCGCTTTTATGGTTGGATGCACAAAATCCTAATGCGAAAGAACGTCACTTTATATTTCCACTTGTGATATGGACCTTTATTATGCAGTCTGTCGCTTTTATTACTTCCATATCACACGATCGTATAAAGCTTATTTCTTCCACACCAATCAATCATACATATTTAGAGAGCAATTTTTATTGCTTGCACCGATGACAACTTACTTGATGGATCTTACTCAATCCATAGGTAGGTATGGTGGACTCTCATGGCAAAACTGGTTTAAGGGTATTTGGAAGCACAAGTAGTATCTCTACTTGGTGCAATGAATTTGGCTAGCATGAGGGATAAAGGCAAGCTCAACATGTTGGAGGATCCAAGACAATATAATTTATCTCAGATGTAAGAAAACATAACCCATTACGTTGTCTTCCTTGTCCAATGTCAACTCTTTAGCATGTCATATTTTAATGAGTGCTCACAATCATAAAAGATGTCCAAGATAGTATATTTATATGTGAAGACCTCTCTTTCTTTATTACTTCCTATTAATTGCAACGATGACCAAAACTATGTTTGTCAACCCTCAATAACTTTTATTCATCATACTCTTTCTATGTGAGCTCATTACTCTCCATAAGATTCACATGATCTCTTTGTTTCTTTTTATTTCTTTCTCTTTTCTTTTATTCACTTAGGATCATGGAAAAATAATCAAGCCCTCGACTCAACACTAATCTTTATTATATAGCTCACGGACTCGATTACATAGAAGGATAATAAAGCAAAACTCACAACTAGATCATACTAAGAACTTTTATTCTACTAGATCAAGATATTACCAAAAGGATCGAACTAAGAAAAACGGTAAAGATAAAAGTGATGGTGATACGATACCGGGGCACTCCCCCAAGCTTGGCAATTGCCAAGTGGAGTGCCCATACCAGATACTCAATTCTTCTTTGTTGGTGAAGAAGGTGGAGTTGTTGATGATGTATAGTCGCACATCGAGCATAGGAGGTCTTCTAGCTTGCGGATAATGCCCTTGAGTGCGATGATATGCTCCTTCAACAAAATATTTTCACGTGTGAGATACTTATTTTGTATACGAGCCAACTCAATCATCTTGAAAGCTTCGATTTCTGTTGGGGTAAGAAGATTGTGATCCAGTTGAAGGGTTTCTCTGTTGCTGGAACTTGGTCCTCCATGGCCTTCTTGATCCCTTCATCCTTGTTGATCTCCATAGGTTCTTCTCTCTTCAGCTCTATCTTCATTAGCCAAGCATCATTTCCCTCATGGTTGGAGGAGGAGGGAGACGACATAGTGCCTGGCCTTGAGAACCCTGACAGAAAATAGCTCGAAACAAAGACAGGAGATTTTTGCGTGATACGGGAGTTAAAACCCCCGGGAGGTTATATAATGAATTTTTACCGACCAAAATACGTGTCCTGTAAGAAAACGGAGTCCGGAGAGCACATGAGGTAGGGGGCGCGCCCAGGGGTGTAGGGCGCGCCCTCCACCCTCGTGGGGCCCTCGTGTCCTTTCCGGACTGCTGCTTATTTTTCTATTTTTCTAAATATTCCAAAACGGAGAAATATTGCCTTAAAACTGTTTTGGAGTCGGTTTACTTACCGTACCACATACCTATTCCTTTTTGGAGTCTGAAATGTTCCAGAAAGTGTCCTTTATGTACTCCTCCGGGGTTACGGTTTCAATAACATTGGTTTCAACATTTATAGGATTACCTGAGATATAGTGTTTGATTCTTTGACCGTTCACCACCTTCGGATTTGTGCCTTCGAAGTTGTTGATTTTTATGGCACCGGAACGGTAGACCTCCTCGATAACGTAAGGACCTTCCCATTTAGAGAGAAGTTTTCCTGCAAAAAATCTTAAACGAGAGTTGTATAGCAATACATAATCACCTACATTAAACTCACGCTTTTGTATCTTTTATCATGCCATCTTTTAACTTTTTCTTTAAACAACTTGGCATTTTCGTAGGCTTGGGTTCTCCATTCATCAAGTGAGCTAATATCAAATAACCTCTTCTCACCGGCAAGTTTAAAATCATAATTAAGTTCTTTAATAGCCCAATAAGCCTTGTGTTCTAGTTCGAGAGGTAAGTGACATGCTTTTCCATAGACCATTTTATACGGAGACATACCCATAGGATTTTTATATGCAGTTCTATAGGCCCATAATGCATCATCAAGTTTCTTGGACCAATTCTTTCTGGACCTATTAACAGTCTTTTGCAAAATTAATTTGAGTTCTCTATTACTCAATTCTACTTGACCACTAGACTGAGGGTGATAAGGAGATGCAATTCTATGATTAACATCATATTTAGCAAGCATTTTACGGAAAGCACCATGAATAAAATGTGAACCACCATCAGTCATTAAATATCTAGGGACTCCAAACCTTGGAAAATAACTTCTTTAAGCATTTTAATAGAAGTGTTATGATCAGCACTACTAGTTGGAATAGCTTCTACCCACTTAGTAACGTAATCAACAGCAACTAAAATATGTGTATAACCATTAGAGGAAGGAAAAGGTCCCATATAGTCAAAGCCCCAAACATCAAATGGTTCAATAACAAGTGAATAATTCATAGGCATTTCTTGACGTCTACTAATATTACCAATTCTTTGACATTCATCACAAGATAAGACAAACTTACGGGCATCCTTGAAGAGAGTAGGCCAATAAAAACCAGATTGCAGTACCTTATGTGCAGTTCTATCTCCAGCATGGTGTCCTCCATAAGCTTCGGAGTGACACTTGCGTAGGATCTGTTCCTGTTCATGCTCAGGTACACAACGTCTAATAACACCATCTACTCCTTCTTTATAAAGATGTGGGTCATCCCAAAAGTAATGCCTCAAATCATAAAAGAACTTTTTCTTTTGCTGGTATGTGAAACTAGGTGGTATAAACTTAGCAACAATGTAATTAGCATAATCAGCATACCATGGAGCAGTATGAGAAGTATTTATGACATTTAATTGCTCATCAGGAAAGCTATCATCAATAGGTAGTGGGTCATCAAGCACATTTTCTAACCTAGACAAGTTGTCTGCAACGGGGTTCTCAGCTCCTTTTCTATCAACAATATGTAAATCAAATTCTTGTAGCAAGAGAACCCATCTAATAAGTCTAGGTTTAGCATCTTTCTTTTCCATAAGATATTTAATAGCAGCATGATCAGTGTGAATAGTTACTTTAGAATCAACAATATAAGGTCTAAACTTATCACAAGCAAATACAACTGCTAAGAATTCTTTTTCAGTAGTAGCATAATTTCTTTGAGCATTGTCTAGAGTTTTACTAGCATATTGAATAACATTTAGTTTCTTATCAACTCTTTGTCCTAGAACAACACCTACAGCATAATCACTAGCATCACACATAATTTCAAAGGGTAAATTCCAATCAGGTGGCTGAACAATAGGTGCAGAGATCAATGCTTTCTTAAGTATTTCAAATGCTTCTACACAATCATCATCAAAGACAAATGGTATATCTTTTTGTAATAAATTAGTCAGAGGCCGAGAGATTTTTGAGAAGTCCTTAATGAACCTCCTATAAAAACCGGCATGACCAAGGAAACTTCTTATACCTTTGATGTCCTTGGGACATGGCATCTTTTCAATAGCATCAACCTTGGCTTTATCAACTTCAATACCTCTTTCAGAAACTTTATGCCCCAAGACAATACCTTCATTAACCATAAAGTGGCACTTTTCCCAATTCAAGACAAGATTAGTTTCTTCACATCTCTGCAAACTCGATCAAGGTTGCTCAAGCAATCATCAAAAGAAGATCCATAGACGGAAAAGTCGTCCATGAAAACCTCACAAATCTTTTCACAAAAGTCAGAGAATATAGCCATCATGCATCTTTGAAAGGTAGCAGGTGCATTACATAAACCAAAAGGCATACGTCTATAAGCAAAAGTACCAAAAGGGCATGTAAAAGTAGTCTTTGATTGATCTTTGGCTGACACAGGTATTTGAGAGAAACCAGAATAACCATCTAGAAAGCAAAAATGTGTATGTTTGGATAATCTTTCTAGCATTTGATCGATAAAAGGTAAGGGGTAATGATCTTTTTAGTAGCCTTATTTAATTTGCGGAAATCAATTACCATCCTATAACCAGTAATAATTCTTTGAGGAATCAATTCATCTTTATCATTAGGAACAACAGTAATACCTCCCTTCTTAGGGACACAATGGACAGGACTTACCCACTTACTATCAGCAACGGGATAAATTATACCTGCCTCAAGGAGCTTTAGTATCTCCTTTCTTACCACTTCTTTCATTTTAGGATTCAGACGGCGTTGATGATCACGAACTGGTTTAGCATCTTCTTCCAAATTAATTTTATGTTGACATAGAGTGGGACTAATGCCCTTAAGATCATCAAGAGTATACCCAATAGCAGCACGGTGCTTCTTCAGAGTTTTCAATAATCTCTCTTCTTCATGTTCTGAAAGGTTAGCACTAATAATAACAGGGTATATCTTTTTCTCATCAAGATAAGCATATTTAAGAGTATCAGGTAACGGTTTAAGCTCAAACACGGGATCACCCTTGGGTGGAGGAGGATCCCCTAGGATTTCAACAGGTAAATTGTTTTTCAGAATAGGTTCCTGTTTAAAGAATACTTCATCTAATTCCCTTCTTTCATTCATAAACATATCATTTTCATGGTCTAGCAAATATTGTTCTAAAGGATCACTAGGAGGTACGGCAATAGAAGCAAGACCAATAATTTCATCCTTACTAGGTAATTCTTCTTCACGGTGTTGTCTACTAAATTTAGAAAAATTAAATTCATGAGTCATATCATCTAAACCGACAGTAACAACATCCCTTTTGCAATCTATGGTAGCATTAACAGTATTTAAGAAGGGTCTACCAAATATAATGGGACAAAAACTATCTTGTGGGGAACCAAGAACAAGAAAATCAGCAGGATATTTAGTTTTCCCACACAAGACTTCAACATCTCTAACAATTCCCATTGGTGAAATAGTATCTCTATTAGCAAGTTTAATTGTGACATCAATATCTTCTAACTCAGCAGGTGCAATGTCATGCATAATTTCTTTGTATAAGTCAATAGGTATTGCACTAGCACTAGCACCCATATCACATAAGCCATGATAACAATGATCTCCTATTTTAACAGAAATAACAGGCATGCCTACCACAGGTCTAGGTTTATCTGTATCACAGGGTTTAGCAATTCTAGCAGTTTCATTACAGAAATAAATAACATGCCCATCTATATTATCAGACAAGAGATCTTTAACAATAGCAATATTAGGTTCAACTTTAACTTGCTCAGGAGGTGTATATATTTTAATATTGCTTTTACGAACCACAGTTGAAGCTTTAGCATGATCCTTTATCCTAACAGGGAAAGGTGGTTTCTCAACATAAGAAGTAGGAACAATAGGATCATTATAAGTAATAGTCTTTTCTTCAACTTTAATAGGTGCAGCTACTTTTACTTCTATGGGAGGATGATATTTAAACCACTTCTCCTTGGGGAGATCAACATAAGCAGCAAAAGATTCACAGAAAGAAGCTACTATCTCAGAGTCAAGTCCATATTTAGTGCTAAATTTACGAAAAATATCGGTATCCATAAAAGATTTAACACAATCAAAACTAGGTGTCATACCTGACTCCTTACCATTGTCGAGGTCCCAATCTTCGGAGTTGCGTTTAATTCTTTCCAATAAATCCCATTTGAATTCAATAGTCTTCATCATAAAAGAGCCAGCACAAGAAGTATCAAGCATGGTGCGATTGTTACCAGAAAGCCGAGCATAAAATTTTGAATAATCATTTCTCTTGAGAGCTCATGATTGGGGCATGAATATAACATTGATTTAAGCCTCCCCCAAGCTTGAGCGATGCTTTCTCCTTCGCGAGGCCAAAAATTATATATATAATTGCGATCACGATGAACAAGATGCATAGGATAAAACTTTTGATGAAATTCCAATTTCAATCGTTTGTAGTTCCAAGACTCCATATCATCACATAGCCTATACCATGTCGATGCATCTCCCCTCAAAGATAAAGGGAAGACCTTCTTCTTAACAACATCTCCGGGTACACCTGCAAGCTTAAATAATCCACAAACTTCATCCACATATATTAGATGCTCATCAGGATGTTTTGTTCCATCTCCTAAAAAAGGATTAGCTAGCAGTTTTTCTACCATACCCAAAGGAATTTCAAAGCAAGCATTTTCATTTTCAGTAGGTTCAGTAGGTTGAGGAGCAACTCTTTGCTCTACTGGTCGGGGTGAAGATACCCCGAACAAGCCCCTCAGAGGATTACTTTCCATAGTAACAAGTGACAGTAAATTTCAGCACACTATATAAATTTTTCCTTACCAAATTCCACCTACCAAAGGCGCTTCACTCCCCGGCAACGGCGCCAGAAAAGAGTCTTGATGACCCACAAGTATAGGGGATCTATCGTAGTCCTTTCGATAAGTAAGAGTGTCGAACCCAACGAGGAGCAGAAGGAAATGATAAGCGGTTTCCAGCAAGGTATTCTCTGCAAGTACTGAAATAAGTGGTAACAGATAGTTTTGTGATAGATAATTTGTAACGAGCAACAAGTAACAAAAGTAAATAAGGTGCAGCAAGGTGGCCCAATCCTTTTGTAGCAAAGGACAAGCCTGGACAAACTCTTATATGATGTAAAGCGCTCCCGAGGACACATGGGAATATCGTCAAGCTAGTTTTCATCACGCTCATATGATTCGCGTTCGGTACTTTGATAATTTGGTATGTGGGTGGACCGGTGCTTGGGTGCTGCCCTTACTTGGACAAGCATCCCACTTATGATTAACCTCTATTGCAAGCATCCGCAAATACAACAAAAGTATTAAGGTAAACCTAACCATAGCATGAAACATATGGATCCAAATCAGCCCCTTACGAAGCAACGCATAAACTAGGGTTTAAGCTTCTGTCACTCTAGCAACCCATCATCTACTTATTACTTCCCAATGCCTTCCTCTAGGCCCAAACAATGGTGAAGTGTCATGTAGTCGACGTTCACATAACACCACTAGAGGAGAGACAACATACATCTCATCAAAATATCGAACGAATACCAAATTCACATGACTACTAATAGCAAGACTTCTCCCATGTCCTCAGGAACAAAAGTAACTACTCACAAAGCATAAACATGTTCATAATCAGAGGGGTATTAATGTGCATATAGGATCTGAACATATGATCTTCCACCAATTAAACCAACTAGCATCAACTACAAGGAGTAATTAACACTACTAGCAACCTACTAGCACCAATCCCGGACTTGGAGACAAGAATTGGATACAAGAGATAAACTAGGGTTTTGAGATGAGATGGTGCTGATGAAGATGTTGATGGAGATTGCCCTCTCCCGATGAGAGGAGCGTTGGTGATGACGATGGCGATGATTTCCCCCTCCGGGAGGGAAGTTTCCCCGGCAGAACAGCCCCGCCAGAACCCTAGATTGGTTCCGCCAAGGTTCCGCCTCGTGGCGGCGGAGTTTCGTCCGAGAAGATGGCTTATGATTATTTTTCCATCGAAAGAGTCCATATAGCAGAAGATGGTCACCGGAGGGCCACCAGGGGGCCCACGAGGTAGGGGGGCGCGCCCAGGGGGGTAGGGCGCGCCCCCACCCTCGTGGGCAGGGTGTGGCCCCCCTGGTGAAGTTCTTGCGCTCAATGTTTTTTATATATTTGGAAAACATCATCCGTGAAGTTTCAAGACTTTTGGAGCGTTGCAGAATAGGTCTCTAATATTTGCTCATTTTCCAGCCAGAATCCCAGCTACTAGCATTCTCCCTCTTTATGTAAACCTTGTAAAATAAGAGAGAATAGGCATAAGTATTGTGACATAATGTGTAATAACAGCCCATAATGCAATAAATATTGATATAAAAGCATGATGCAAAATGGACGTATCAAGAGGGCGAAGCGGATCCAGTGTCCGGCTCTGTTGCCCGAAGAACCAGTCATCCCGCGCCTGGCGAAGATGCTGGTGCCGGCGCCATATACGACGCCGGAGAAAAAGGCTAAGAAGAAAGACAAGGGGGCTAGGAGCGGCCCCTGTCGCAAGGGTACTTCGGACACGGCGTCCGAAGACGACGAGGCCCATTCCTCTATGCCTGAGGACAATGACGAGGAAGAGGAGGAGGGTGAGGGAAACGACCCTCCTCCTGAGGAGAAGAAGAAAAAGAGGGTGGCCTCGACACATCTGGAGGCGCGAGCGCCCAAAAAGAGTAAGGGCGCCCCAGCGGTTGACACCGCGTGGGACGTCGACAGTAGTCCAGAGTGTCGCCCCCGTACCGGGCCCCATGCCGCATCGTAAGTGACATGACTTATTTATGCACACAACCAGCCCTTTATTTTTATTATTCTAACATGGTTAGTCCATAATATTGTAGTCCGGCCCGTGACCTTATCCAACGATCCTCATCTGGAGGTTCGTTGGCTCCGTCGAAGATGGCGAGCATGTCGCCACTGCCTGCTTACTCCCTCGGGGCCAGGGATGACACTGAAGTGTTATCCTGGAGGACCGCTCCAAAGGGAGGAGCCAGGACATTGTCTGGGAGGCGCCACAAGGCGGGACCTCCACTGCCGGACACATGGGGGAGTCAATCCCCATGGAGACTGGCGAAGAGGGCCGTATCCAGTTCAGCCCTCAGCCGAATACGATTCCGGAGACCCATGTGGCTCCAAAATCTGGCGAGCAACCCTCTTTGAAGGAGGGGGTGCGTTGCCTCCACCGGTGGCTCCTGTCCATCCAGGAGCGCCAAATGACCTGATGGAGGCGCTACGAAGCGCCTCCGTCTTCGACGAGCACCATATCCTTATGGTTGCGGTGATTGAGAAGGTTCAGTCCGCCAAGAGCAGACTGAATGAGGCCTGCAACAGCCTGTTAATAGGTTTCGAGGTAAGAAAGAGAAAAACCCGGTATAGACCGTAGCCCCTGAGACGTTGTCCGGTGTTCGGCGAGGAGGACCGGACAGGGGATCAATCCTTAATTATAAGAGGCTGACTGAATATGTATTTATAAGCAGGCGTCCCTGTTGGCCGCGACCTCGCATGCTACCGAGGTCTCCGAGCTGAAGCAGAGGCTGGAGCGGACCGAGAACGAGCTCGACGAGGTTAAGGTTCAGCTCTAGGACAAGCAAGGTGAGGAACAACTTGCTATATGTTCGGGAAGGGATAAACGCTGTATATTGACAGCAGTATTGTGATATGTGCAGAATCCGTGACCACAGTCGAGGCCCTGAGGAAGGCCTTGGGCGAGGCCGAGGAGCAGGCTGTCCAGCAGCAAGCCGCCCGTAAGAAGCTAAATGCCCAGGACAAATAAGTCCACCAGGAGCTCCAAGATGCGGTGAAAAAATGTGAGGCCTTGGAGCATGATGCGTCGGTTCGAGGGACCGAACTCACCAAGGCTTGTCCGAGCACAGAGAAGGCATGGAATGCGGCCCAGGCCGCCCTCTAGGAGATCTAGGAGGCCAAGAAGATCACAACGGGTAAGGCATTTAAGATGCAAAGCAAGTATGCGGAGAAGTAGTACCTTTTACTAATCCGGGTTCGGAGTTCCCCAGGGGCTTTTGCGGATTTTCCACGCAGTGTATCAGATGCCGTGGAGTTCTATCGAGCCGAAGGAGGGGGTTATTCGGAGAGGCTCTTCTGGTCACACTATGCGGCACCAGAGCATCCCGCGTCCTTCACCGATCAGCTGAAACAGCTGGTGGAGCTGCATAGGGTGGCCGAACTAGACATTAAGGATGTGATAATCTGGCTATGGCAAGCCGAAGCTATGCCTAGTAGCTACTTCGGACTCGTGAGGCGGATGGTGGATGCCTGTCCTGGACTGGACGTTATCAAGCGCTCCATCTGTATTGAAGGTGCCCATATGGCCTTCGCTCGCTGCAAGATGTGGTGGGTGTAGTTGAACGCTGTTGAAGTTGCCAGCGGGCTGCCGGAGGGCAAGGAGCACCGCACACCCGAGTGATATTTCGGGGATGTTGTAGAAGGGTCTCGACTTGTAGCGGCGCAATGTTCGCAAGACATTGTATTTGAATAAATGTATTCATGTTGCCTTTGTCTTGTATTATGGGAACAAAGCCAGTTTTTGTGAAGTAATTTTATTATGCTTTGAATTGTTTCCTCCTGTACGGCCGTGTTGTGTGTAATCTGAGGGTTGGCCAGTCGTCGGCTTCTGCCCTCACGTAGATAGTATCTTGATCCAATTACATGGTCCTTGAAGGAGTTGTTTAGCGCAACGAACAAGGTAATCAGATTTTATTGCTTTAACGCCCTCACTTAGCCATAGGAGTTTTATAATAAAGCATGGGCGCAACCCCTGGTTTAATCCAGAGTACTGTCAGCACATGATCGGGAAGTTCCGATCTCTCGCGTAACGCGGAAAAAATCTCCAATGATTTGTAACCCTCGAGTAGCTGACAGGATCTTGCCACATCATGACAGTCATTTTTCGGCTTTCTCTACTGAGATGCTCGTCTGTTCAAAGCCAGGGCACAATCGCATTAGTTCTCCCTTTACTACCCTAGCTGATGGAGTGGAACGTAGGGTAGCAAGCACAGGAGCCGGGCAACCTAACTATTGACCAAAGACATGATTCGGAGCCAATGCATATAATGCTAAATTCGGGGTGCCGAACATATATAAAAGGTGTTCGGACTGTGCTGCCGTTTTGTGGGGTGACAGGTAACACCTGGCGAATATTAAACGTAAAAGAGTGTCGATGCAGCAAATAAGCAAATCGGAAATAAAAAATGAAGGAAGAAGCAGAAACCACAGGAACTGGGCCACAAACCATTTTATTATAACTGGATGGATACGTCAAGGCGTATCTTGTATAGATGGTGCGAGAAGTATCCGGCCATTTAACATGTCGGCATCAATAGGGTGCAGCGTGCGGGACCTGAGAAATAAGTATGAGTACCATCAAGAAAAACGTATAAAGGTTACCCTACACACCTGTGTTGCCTCCCTCCGTTGTATTTTAGTCCTTCTAAATGACTTGACATCAGGCCCGCGGAAAAGGGTGCCTGAAACAAGAAAAAGAAGTAAAAGTATGTGTGTCCGGGATCGGTCTGGCCGGATTGTAGACCCGGGTTATCTCGTGCCTCCATCGATGTCCATGGAATTTTGAGTGTGTAATTGTGTATGCGTGGTACGAATGCCACTACCTTGTTGGGGTTGGGACGGAGGCCAAATTGCTAATCGAGCTCTTGACGAGCCGTGCTGTCCTGTTGCAGTGTAGTCCGGACCCGCTTGATGGTGTCCGGGGGCTCGGCAGCTGGGTTATAATGCTGCTTGAGAAGGCCGCTCTGTGCTTCAGCTGCTAGGGCGGCGGTCTGCTCCTCTGTTCGGAGGGAGCATTCCGTATTGCCATTGACTGTTATGACGCCACGTGGACCGGACATCTTGAGCTTGAGATAAGCATAGTGTGGCACTACGTTAAATCCCGCAAACGCGGTTCGTCCGAGCAGTGCGTGGTAGCCGCTGTGGAAGGGGACGATATCGAAGATTAACTCTTCGCTTCGGAAGTTGTCCGAAGAACCAAAGACAACCTCCAGCGTGATTGAGCCCGTAGAGCGGGCCTCTACACCTGGTATGACTCCTTTAAAGGTAGTCTTTGTTGGTTTGATTCGTGAGGGATTAATGCCCATCTTCCGTATTGTATGCTGATACAGGAGGTTGAGGCTGCTTCCGCCATCCATCAGGACTCGTGTTAGGTGGAATCCGTCAATGATTGGGTCCAGTACTAGTGCGGCCGAACCGCCATGGCGGATACTAGTTGGATGATCTTGTCGATCGAAGGTAATCGGAAATGATGACCACGGATTGAACTTTGGGGCGACTGGCTCTACTGCGTAGACGTCCCTGAGTGCTCGTTTGCGCTCCTTTCTGGAGATGTGCGTGGCGTATATCATGTTCACCATTTTGACTGGGGGGATTTCTTCTGTCCCCCGGTGTTCGGCTTCCGGGGCTCTTCATCCTCATCCTCGCTTTGTGATCCCTTTTCTTTGTTTTTGGCATTTAACTTGCCAGCCTGCTTGAAGACCCAACAATCCCTGTTGGTGTGATTGGCTTGTTTATCCGGGGTGCCGTGAATTTGGCACGGGCGGTCGAGTATGTGGTCCAGGCTAGAAGGTCCTTCGTTGTTTCTTTTGTAGGGTTTCTTCCGTTGGCCGAACTTGGAGCCACTGAATACAGCGTTGGCTGTGGTGTCTTCGGTGTTGTCACCATTCTTCTGCGTTTGTGTCTATTGTGCCGGAGCTTGCTAGTGTTGTTCTTGGCCTCTATAGGGCCTGCCTCGCTGGCTGTGTTTTTGCTACGAGCCAGTCAGGTGTCCTCGCCTGCGCAAAAGCGGGTCATGAGTGTCGTAAGGGCTGCCATTGACTTCGGCTTTTCTTGTCCGAGATGGCGTGCTAGCCATTCATCCCGAATGCTGTGTTTGAAGGCTGCTAAGGCCTCGGTGTCCGGACAGTCGACGATCTGGTTCTTTTTGGTTAGGAACCTAGTCCAGAATTTTCTGGCCGATTCTCCGGGTTGTTGGACTATGTGGCTTAGGTCATCGGCATCTGATGGCCGGACATAAGTTCCTTGGAAGTTGTCGAGGAAAGACTCCTCCATGTTCTCCCAGCTGCCGATTTAGTTCTCAGGCAGGCTATTTAACCAGTGTCGAGCTGGTCCTTTGAGTTTTAATGGCAGGTATTTGATGGCGTGGAGGTCGTCTCCTCGGGTCATGTAGATGTGGAGAATGAAATCCTCAATCCATACTGCAGGATCGGGTGTGCCATCGTATGATTCGATATTGACGGGCTTGAACCCCTCGGGGAATTTATGATCTAGTACTTCATCTGTGAAGCAGAGCGGGTGTGCAGCGCCTCTATATCCGGCCGCATCGTGGCGGAGCTCTGAAGGAGTCCGTCTATGGCATTCGGCTCGAGCGTGGTTAGGTTTGTCACGTCCGAATATGTAGTTGTCGTCGCGCCTCGAGGCACGTCCTCATGATCCATATATCAATCTTGTGTGTCCTGCTCTACTATCCAGGGTCTGTCGGAGGTCGTACGTATGGCCCCAGACTCTTCCGTCCCTATTCTGATGGGGTGGTGGGCGGTCTGCTGTTCGTCCTGAGTTGTCGCTTTATCTCGACCACAGGTTGGCCATTCCCCTGCCCTGTCCCGACCATGTGGTGGTCGATCCACATTACGCGAGGGAGATATATGCTCCGGCGCCTCCTCATCGAATTGAGGTAGCAGTCTGCATTTCGGGTAGCTCTTGGCTGGGCGGTTGAGGCCGTATTCCTCGGCTGTCCGGACGTCAGTCCATCTATCGACGAGCAGGTCTTGTTCAGCTTTAAGCTGTTGTTGTTTCTTTTTCAGGCTCTTTGCAGTGGCTATGAGCTGAAGCTTAAAGCACTCCTGCTCAAGAGGATCCTCAGGCACGATGAAGTCTTCATTTCCCAGGATTGTCTCCTCCTTGGAGGGTGGACGGTAACTATTATCCTCCGGGTCATCTTCTATGGCATGTTCGTCAGTGTTGTCTTGCCTGTTGTCGTGTTCCTGTTCGGATGTAGCCCTGGTGGGGTCTTCACTATTTTCGGTGTCGCCCAGAGTACTATTTTCTCCGGTGCCAGTGTTGCCGTCCTTTGAGTGACGGGGCTTAGGGCGGCATTTCGGCCGCCGGCACTTGGACTGTGTCTCAGAGGTTTTGTTCGCATCCGGCTCTTCTTTGTCGTCGCCAGATCCTTTAGGTGCATCAACCATGTACACGTCGTACGAAGAGGTAGCCATCCAAGGTCCAGTGAATGGCGGGTCTTGGCCTTGTTCCTTGTCGGCATCGTTGTCCATGGCGTCGATGTCTTCGGAGCCATAGTCAAGCACGTCGGTTAAGTCATTGACGGTGGCTATGAAGTGGGTGGCGGGTGGGAAGCAAAATTCATCATCATCCGTCTCTAGCTCGAACCGGACATAGTTCGACTGGGAGTCCTTATCCAAGGACACATTCTTTAAAGATTTTAGCACGTCACCCAAAGGCAAGTGCTGGAAAACGTCAGCGGCGCTAAACTCGAAGATCGATAACCAATCCAGCTCGGTGTCCGCTGGCGTACACAGACCGGAACGTATAGCCGGAGACGAGTCCGAAGTTCCATTAAGGCGAATATTGCATGGCTTCAAGTCCATGTGCGGCTCCAACGCCGCGGACTCTGAGGCCTCGGATGGCTCGATCTGCTTCGGCTCTAAGGTCGTTGCAGCCGTAGGAACCATCTCTTGGGTGTGATCCGATGACAGGTTTAAGTCACGTTTATCGGGATGAGGGGGAGCGATCGCCGCGGGCTCAAGTCCCTCAAAGATGAAGTCTCCATGGACATCCGCGGCGTGGTTCAAGCTTCCGGATCCGACCTGATGGCCAGGGGCGTAGCTGTTGATCTGCTCCAGATGGCCAAGCGAGTTGGCCCGCAGTACAAAGCTGCCAAATATGAGGATCTGTCTGCGGAGGAAGGTTCCTCCTCGGGCGGCGTCATTATTGACGATTGAGGGGGCCATCGAACCTTTTCTCGACGACACAGTGGAAGTCTCAATGAAAGCACCAATGTCTGTGTCAAAACCGACGGATCTCGGGTAGGGGGTCCCAAACTGTGCACCTAGGATCGATGGTAATAGGTGTCGGCGTTCTCGGAACGGGGGTCCCCAGACTTGCCTGCCTACGGCCTGCGACGTGGATCAAAGGGGGGCCCATCATGGCCCATCTTCACCAACACAGACCCAAGACCCTCACGAGGGGCCAAGCCTCGCGGGGCGGACGACGTGGAGCTTCCTCAGGCACGGCCTCATTAGGCTGGCTCGCGAGGAGGCGGAGATATCAAGGCGGGGTACCTCACGAGGTGCCCGTGACGCAAGCCATGACGACCAAAGGCGCCAGGCGGGTGCCAGCCCGCGCAGCGTCCTCCTTTCCTCTTTGGTGCAAAGGGAGCAAGCGCAGCCGCGGAGTACCGACGCATCAGGCAAAGGTTGCCATTTCGGTGCAACAAGAGCAAGACCAGGAGGACTGCAAGATGGAGGTCATCGTGGAGCCCAAGACGGCGTCACCACCAGAGCTTTGTGCAGGCGAAGACTACTTTTGTTTGGATAACTGGTACTAGCTGTCCCCCTTCAAATTAGCCCGCCATTATTGGCTCCCTTCCCGCTCGATATTTGGGAAGAGGACCAGGGCCTCTATAAATAGGACTAGCCACCCCCAGAAGAAAGGTAGAGAAGAAAGGTAGAGAATAAAGAAAGAGAGGAAAAACAATCGGAGAGAGAGAGGAGTGGAGATCAGAGAATCAGAGAGAGAGAGAGAGAGAGAGAGAGAGAGAGAAGGGTGACTCAACTCCTCCCAGCAGTTCATCGCCCCAGCCAAGAGTAGACCCTCGCGAGGGTGTTCTTCCTTGTATTGTTCATCATCATCAGCCCAAGAGGCAATCCACCACACCACACACTGGAGTAGGGTATTACACCACAATGGTGGCCCGAACCAGTATAAACCATGTGTCATTCGTGTTGTTCTTTCCATAGCTTAGATCTTAGCGAGGCGGAGGGGTGCAGGTAGGTAGGAGGCGAAATCTCCGCGTGCACCCCAGTGTTCGAACCTCAAGGGTCTGCCGGAACCCGAAATCCGACAGTTGGCGCGCCAGGTAGGGGGTGCGCCGGAATTCGTCTTCCACCGCCCCGTTCTCCTCCGACCATTGCGCCCATGTCTGACGCTCGTCGGGCCTGCGTCGAGCACCGGGCTGCTCTTGCTTCCCGCGTCGCCCAGACGGCTCCTGTCGGCGGGCGTCCTCGCCATTCCCCGTCACCTGCCGTCAACGCCGCCACCGGCCCGGCGGGGGACAAGCAGCAAGCATCGTCTCAGCTTCCGTCCGTGCAGCAAGACGGCCGCACCGCTACTCCCTCACTCACCCCAGCTGGTTCTTCGTCCCGCGCGCTCCGCGCACCCATGGAGGCTTGAGCTGCGCTCATCGCAGCAAACGAGCTCCTGTGCTACCGACCCGTCGACGACGTCTACGAAAAATGGCTCGACCACGTCGCCGAGCTCGTCCGTGCCGCAGGGGCTCTCCTGCGCTGTCCGCTCCGCTGCACCGCACCCCGCCCCGCGCGGGCGATGAAGCTTCGGCGGCGCCCCGGCCGCCTCCTCCACAAGAAGGCGCCATGGCTCCAAGGCACGTGGCCCCTGGGCGGAACCCGCTCCGTCAGGTGCCAACGCGGCAAGAGCAGAGCTGCCAAGAAGTCCCTCGCCCGCAAGAAGCTGCCCGGGCGCTCCCTGCTCCAGCACGTCGCGACCATGCTCCTGCTCCCGCACGTCAAGACCCAGCTGCAGCGCGTGGGGACATGCAAGACCAAGCTCTCCATCACCCAAGGCCTCCCGTGGCCACGGCAGGCTACCGCGCCTTCACCACCGAGCTACGCAGCGTCGCGTGGCCCGGCAAGTTCAAGTCGGACCTGCCTCCTCGTTACGACGGCACGACTGACCCTGCGGAGTTCCTCCAGCTCTACGAGCTGGGCATCAAAGCTGCCAACGGAGACGAGAAGGTCATGGCGAACTGGTTTCCCATGGCGCTCAAGGACGGGGCCTGCACCTGGCTCCTGAACCTGGCTCCGGGCACGATCTCCTCCTGGGACGAGATGCGCACCCGCTTCATCGCCAACTTCCAAGGTACTCGTGACCGGCCACCCGCCGTGAGCGACATGCGCCGCATCAAGCAACAACCCGGGGAGACCCTGCAGAAGTACATCCAGTGCTTCAACAACGCACACCTCAAGATTTCCAACGTGACCGAGGAGGCCATCATCTCAGCCTTCTCTGACGGCATGCGCGATGTCAAGATGAAGGAGGAGCTGGCGATGCATGAAGACCTGTGCACTTTCTTGGAGCTGTTCAACATGGCGACCAAGTGCGCCAGGGCTGAGGAAGGGCATCTCTCCCTCCTCGAGCTGCCTGCCGCAGACCCAGAAGAGAAGAAGTCCAAGGCCAAGGGTGTGAAGCGCAAGGGGGCTGTCGTGCTCGCAGCAGAACCAGACACCAAGAGGGGAAGAGATCAGCCCGAACCTTCCAAGGGCAGCCGGTACTATGTGTACCACGACCTCCACACCCACAACACCAACGAATGTCAAGAGCTCCGAGCCGTGCGAGAAGGAAGGATCGGCCGTTGCCCCGACCGCGGTGAACGGGGCTACGGTCGAGGAGGACGAAGGAACGCGGGACGCTGGGAAGACCATGGCCCGCGCCAAGGGTGGCGCGATCAACCTCGCGGGGATCGCTGGCAAGACCCACCTCGTGAGGGAGACTGGAGGGATCAGCCTCGCGAGGATCGCCCGCATGGCAACACAGGCCTCCCTCCGTTGCCACCGCAACCAAGGAGAAACGAGGACCGCCACCAAGACGAGGGGGCTGGGGGCTTCCAGGAGCCGTGCGCAATCGCCTGCATCCTGGGCGGGGCTCAGGCCCCAGCCTCTCAACGCATCTTCAAGCAGTTCGCCCGCGAAGTGAATGCAGTCCTCCCCAGGCTTGAAGCCACGCGCCCTCTCAGGTGGTCAGCGTGCACCATCACGTTCAGCTCAACAGATCAGCTCAAGTGTGCGGCTACAGCCGGAGTCCTCCCGATGCTTTGTTCCCCAATCATCAGCAACGTGGTGGTCACCAGGACCCTCATCGATGGCGGGGCAGGGCTCAACGTCCTGTCCGTGGAAACATTCAACAATCTCCAAGTGCCCTACAGCCAGCTTCAGCCAACCAAGCCCTTCTCCGGAATCACCGATGGCTCCACGGTCCTGATTGGGTAGGTCCGCCTCCCTGTCACCTTCGGGGCACGCGACAACTACCACACCGAGCTCATCGACTTCGATGTCGCTCACATTCGCCTGCCATACAATGCCATCCTTGGGTACCCGGCGCTCGCCAAGCTCATGGCCGTAACTCACCACGGCTACAACGTCCTCAAGATGCCAGGAAGTGGCGGAGTCATCACGGTGCCCTGTGAAGAGAAGGACACGATGTGTTCCCTGGAACGAGCCTTTCAGGCCGCGTCACTGGAAGACCCGGATCGCGGAAGAAGGAGGCTTCCCGAGACCACCCCCAAGAAGAAGAACACATTGTCCGGCCCGGTCCCTCAGGAGGCAGGCCCCTCTGGGCCCATGCCTGCCCAGGAGGAACCTCCTTCCATCGCATAGGAAAGCGCGCCGGGCGCCCTCCTCAGGCAGGGCTCGTGGGCTCTCCCCTGGAGGGCCACCGACCTGGCTAGGGTCACGAGGGAGGCGCTTGGGCACCACATGGAGGCATGTTTCGAGGCACGTTTTCCTCAAGAAGGAGTAAGGCAAGGAGAGCCAGACCCTCAGGAGTTCGTCAGCAAGGCCATTCAGGAGCTACAGGAGTCAAGGGTCATGAAAGGCGGCTGCCGTCTACCAGCAGTGGCTCCCCATCCAGGCAAGGATGGTGGGCTGCGCGTCTGCATCGACATACTAGGGCTCAACCGAGTCGCCTCTCTGGAGCGCCTCTGGCCCTCGCGAGTGGGGCGCTGCGGAGGTCCACCCCACACCTACGTTCGCATGCCTTATGGCTTGCCAAACGCGGCTGTCACGCACCAGCGCCTCACGAGGGGCACCATGGAGGCACAAGAGGCTAGGCGTTCCGCAGCCCTGGCGGAGATGGAGATGGTCCGCAGAGAGCCACCAGCGCCTCTAGAGCCTCCCGAGGCCCCTGGGCCTGGGGGCTCGTGAGGATCGGCTTCCGCAGCCCACCGAGTCTGCTACACCAACACCCCTTCGTCCTCAACGTCATCAGGTGACATCTTTCAAGTTTCACTTCCAGCTGGGAGTGCCCCCCCCCCCCCAGGGCTGCATGTAACCCCCTCGATGCGACTATAACTCCCACGTGTCGAGGCACGACTTAGAGGCATAATCGCATTGAAGGCATATGTCGCAAGTTAGGCAATCTTCACAACATCCCATGTAATATAGATAATAAAAGGGGAGATAACATAGTTGGCTTACACTCGCCACGTCAATCAAGGTACACAAATAACATTACATCATCCAAACACTCATGGCCCGACTACGGCGCCAAAATAAAATATAACCCAACAAGCGACACGGTCCCGATCACCCCCAACTGAGCACCACTACCGATCATCAGGAAAGGAAACATAGTATCGTTGAGAGTCTTCATCGAACTCCCACTTGAGCTCGAGCGCGTCACTTGGAGCGGAATCAGCAGGCCCTGCATCTGGTGTAATACTAATCTGTGAGCCACAGGGACTCAGACATCTCGCACCCTCATGATCAAGACTATTTAAGCTTATAGGTAAGGCAAGGTAAAAGTATATGTGGAGCTGCAGCAAGCGACTAGCAAAAATGGTGGCTATCCTATTCGCAAAAGAGAGCGAGAAGAAGAGGCAAAGCGCGAGCGAGAAACTAGAGAGCAACCTGCGCAAGCATTACTCCAACACCGTGTCCACTTCCCGGACTCTGCCGAGAAGAGGCCATCACGGTAACACACTCAGTTGATTCATTTTAATTAAATTAAGGTTCAAGTTATCTACAACCGGACATTAACAAATTCCCATCTGCCCATAACCGCGGGCACGGCTTTTGAAAGTTCAAATCCCTGCAGGGGAGTCCCAACTTAGCCCATGACAAGCTCTCATGGTCAACGAAGGAATAGACCCGAGACGTTCCGATCAGGCTCGGTACCTTGGTTCTTCAAGACACTTCGACAGGTTAAAACAAGACCAGCAACACTGCCCGAATGTGCCGACAAATCCCGATAGGAGCTGCACATATCTCGTTCTCAGGGCACACTCAGATGAGCCAGACGTCGGGTAGGCCAGCCCAGAGTTACCCTTGGTAGCCCCAGACATCGCTCGGTTGGACCAACACTCAGAGGAGCACTGGCCCCGGGGGGGTTAAAATAAGATGACCCTCGGGCTCTGGAAACCCAAGGGAAAAAGAGGGTAGGTGGCAAATGGTAAGACCAAGGTTGGGCATTGCTGGAAAAACTTTAATCAAGGCGAAACTATCAAGGGGTTCCCATTATAACCCAACCGCGTAAGGAACGCAATGTCCGGGAACATAACACCGATATGACAGAAACTAGGGCTGCAAGAGTGGAACAAAAAACTAGGCGAGAGGCCAAGCCTTCCACCCTTTACCAAGTATATAGATACATTAAGATAACATAGCAATATAATGATATCCCAATAAGTAAATAAAAGTTCCAACAAGGAACGGTCTCCAATCTTCACCTGCAACTAGCAACGCTATAAGAGGGGCTGAGCAAAGCGGTAACATAGCCAATCAACGGTTTGCTAGGACATGGTGGGTTAGAGGTTCGACATAGCAAGTTGGGAGGCTTGAAATCAAGTGGTAGGCATCGTAGCATTGGCATAGCAAAAGAGCGAGCAATCTAGCATAGCAAAGATAGTAGTGATTTCGAGGGTATGATCATCGTGCCTGCAAAGTTGTCAGAGTTGGCTGGATCCTCGAAAGCAAACTCAACGGGCTCCTCGTTAGCGAACTCATCTCCCGGCTCTACCCAGACAAGACAAACAAGCAACAAAGGACACAATCAACCACATGCAAGGATCAAACGATATGATGCAAGGATGGTATGCTATGCGGGATGCGATGCAGGATGCATATGCAAGATTTGACAAGGGATGCATGAACCTAGCCTCAACCTGGGAATCCAAGTGTGCCACTGGAAAGATGAGATGAAATCGCTTGAAAACGATATAGAGAACGCCGGAATCAGAGTTACGGTTTGGAAATGGAAAGCGATTCAAATATGACCACGGTCTGCGATTTACAGCAAGTAGCCATCTAAATGCAATGAGATGAACATGCTACAGCACCCAAACATGACAACAAAATAAATGGCAGGGATGCATTCATGATGCTTAACAAAATTCTAGCACTGAGCTACGGCCCATTCATCCATTAACAGGTTCAAACAAGCATGGCAAAAATACATATGGTAAACAGATCTCAGACTTAGTGAAATTAACACTTGTCTGAAATTTCAGATCAGGTAGCACACTTCGGAGCAACAAAACTACATGCTACAGGACCTGAACATGGCAAAGTAAAGCATGGCATGGAGCTACTCAAAGAGCTTAACAAAAGTCCCTTAGTGACCTTGAGCCAAAAGGGATCAGAAAATACAATTGCAAGCATGTGAACATGGCAAAAACATAATCAGTTCTCAGACTTAGTGAAAACTGGAGCAAGCTGAAAACAGATATCAAGTAGGCATGTTTACGAGCTTGATGCACTCACCACCGAGCAAGTCATGACCAACTAATCATACATCCATCAAGAATACACAAAATGCAAGCTATACATGGCAAGAACAATAGCATAGCATGCACGGATCAACTACAACATCCCTGGAAAAATTGCTAACAAGTAGACAATCTGCCCAGAATCACGAAGTAGCAAAAGTCGAGCTCGATTGACTCAAGCTAGGGTGCTCCATAATTGCAAACAAATACATGGATGGATAGAACACTACAATATTAACAAAACATCCTTACCGACCATCCTCAAAAGAGGCACGGATCACTAGGAAACAACATGAACATATGGCCATATGAGATAAACAGGTCAAGGACTTAGTGGAAATGCAAAGTCCCTGAAATCAGCATTACCAAGGGCCTCACTTTGCAAGCTTGTGCTAGTCACCACACACATCACAAAAATACATGGGTTGCACCTCTGGAAAGATGGCAAAACCCTTAACAAAACATATGTAGAGCTTATGGGCATAACATGCACACAATAATCATGGCAAAAATGACAAATATCTAAATGGAGTAGCAGATCTGACAATTATCTCAAGTAGCCCTCTTCTAACAGAATTTCGGGCATCAAGATGAACTCAAATGAAAATGATGCAATGAAATGAAATGATGTACTCCCTGAGATGAACATTTTGATATGCTATATGCCAAAAACGGAGTTACCGATGAGGAGTTATAGCATGATGAACAGGAGCACTTAGACTGCAGACTTAGGAAAAAATGAGGAGGCAACCTAGGGTTTACTGTAGCAACCGAATCCAGATCTGGGCGCACGCAAAATGAAGTTCGCCGAACGGATCTCGGAGTCGCCGGAGTTCGGCGTGGAGGAGGCGGTGAGGCGCTCCCGGGCCGGATCTCGCCGGATCCGACCGGCGGGGAGCCGGAGTGGTGGCGGGGGAGGCGCGACAGAGGAGGCGCGGGCCGGCCGGCAAGGAGCGCGGCAGCCGCCGGCGAGGAGCGCGGTGCGGCGCGGCGGCTCGGCCGCCGGAGTTGTAGAAGGAGGCGGCGGGCGGGGCGCTGCGGCTCGGGGGAGGTGCGGGGCGCGCGTGGGCCGGGAGGGCCCGTCCCGGGCCTCACGGGCTGGAGGCGGCGACGAAGTGGGGCTAAGGCGCGGGGCCAATCGGCGGCTGCCACGTGGTGGCGGACACGGCGGGTGGACACGTCCGTCGGTGCAACTTGTGTCCGGCGCGCGCGAGGTGGCGGATCTAGGGTTTCGGGGGGAAGAAGAAGAAGAAGAAATCGGAGGGGGGGGGTTTATATAGACATAGAGGGAGCTAGGAGAGTCCAAATGAGGTGCGGTTTTCGGCCACGCGATCGTGATCAAACGGTCTAGATGATGGAGCAGGTTTTGGTGGGTTTTGGGCCAACTTGGAGGGGTGTTGGGCTGCAACACACACGAGGCCTTTTCGGTCGCTCGGTTAACCGTTGGAGCATCAAACGAAGTCGAAATGACATGAAACTTGACAGGCGGTCTACTGGTAGTAAACCAAGGCCGCTTGGCAAGTCTCGGTCCAATCCGGAAATGTTTAATCCCCACACATGAAAGAAAGTTAGAAATGACCACCGGAGGAGAACGAAGCGCCGGAATGCAAAACGGACAACGGGGAAAATGCTCGAATGCATGAGACGAACACGTATGAAAATGCAATGCACATGATGACATGATATGAGATGCATGACAATGATAACAACACACGGAGACAAAAACCCAAACCCGAGAAAATAAAATAACTTAAAGCCGGAAACGGCAAGAGTTGGAGTACATATTGGGTAAGTTACATCTGGCGTGTTACAACACTCCACCACTATGAAAGGATCTCGTACCGAGATCTAGGACTGAAAGAACACCGGGAATTCAGAACGGAGGTTGTCGTGGAATTGTCATGGCAGATGTCCTTAGTGTCAGGACTTAGTCGCGAGGCCAATGCATCTATGCGGTAGCTTGAAGGGGTTGATCAGAATCGAGAGACGCAACACGCAAGACAAGGATTTAGACAGCTTTGGGCCCCGGGAAACATCATTCGGTAATAGCCCTACATGTTGTTTGAGGCTAGGTCTCATTATCATCACGAGGGAGTCGCCGTAAACCGGCTCTCCTCTTTGTGTCTAGCCCTAAGATTGTTTCTTCTTTTTCTCTCCTCTTTGGGGAGCCCTGCCCCTCCTTATATATGTTGAAGGGGCAGTTTACATGTGGAGTCCTATTAGGATTAGGACTAGTCTATCTCTAATACGAACCGGATACAAGTCCTGGTCTTAACTCCTTGTAAGGTAAATATTCGTCATGCCTTTCTCCTTAAACCGGCCCACCATAGTATAAACCGGCCTCCATGAACCACCTGTTGGGCCACCGGGTCTTGTCGTTCTTCTGACCCGCCTGCCGGATTACCAATGAACCGTAAACCGCCAGGACCAAATGGGTCGCCAGTGAGTCATCAAGTCTTAGCCGGGTCTCAAGTAAACCGCCAAGTCCGGCCGGGTTATGCTTCCGGCCGGTTTATGCAGCGGGGTATACCCCTGACATTAGCCCCCAGTTTAATTTGGATTTATCCATATTAAACTGATCCTATAAAATAAACACAAGAACAAATTTGACAGGTTGTGCTCCGGGTTAAGAATTCTTGTGGACCGGCACCTGATCATCCTTTAGTCCTTGTCATTCCCTTCTTCTAAGAAATCCGGATCAATAATCAGCTTCATACTTTAAATTGCTGGCGTTGGTTTCTCATAGAAAAATATTGTGAAGAATAATCCACTTGAGTCGGCTTCAAAAAACGCCGGCTTAAGAAATTTTGGTCTTGAAATACTTATCTGATATCCATCCGGTTTGAACATGTAGAACTTGCCAGTTTATCATTGCTAAAACTGCCGGTTTATAAAAACTGATAATTCTGGTTTATGATTGTTGATGATGCCGGGTTATGATTGTTGCAGACACCGGGTCATGTAATTGATCTTCCTGATTTGCTCAAAACTGATAAAAAGAAGATGTTCCTCCTTTATATGCATAATACCTGTAGCCCCCAAGTCTTAAGAGGAGAACATAGTGATAACTTAAGACTTGCTCCAATAAGTGTTTCAACCTTGAGGAAATCCGGTTTGTTCATCTCAATTATATAAACTGAATACTCCATATATGTAGCCCCCAAGTGCCGGGTTGTCATGTTTGCAGCAACCTGGGACATGTAATTGCTTGATGTTCATAAAAACTTCAACCAGTGTAGCCCCCAAGGGCCGGGTCATTATGCAAATAATGAGCAGGGACTTTGTAAATATAATCTTGTAAACTTTGAACAGCAACGTGTAGCCCCCAAGGGCCGGCTTAGTAAAATAATACTGAACCGGGACTTTGATATATACTTGAATTGTTGACTGGAGCAATTGGTAGCCCCTAAGGGCCGGCTCATTATAATATGATGAGTCGGGTCTTCAATAAGAATAGTAAAAATGACTTTGCATTAGCCCCCAAGTGTCATGGTGCATGCTTGCAGCGACATGAGACTTACATGTAACCTCAATTTGAATAATGTAGCCCCCAAGTGCCGGGTCGTGAGCCTGCAGCAACTCGGGACTATTCCTTCCATTGTGGAATAAATCATATCCTTTGATAAAATAATAACCGTTGCGCTAAAGCGAGTTTGAAAACTCAATAATACCGGTTATTAATAACCATAAAAATCCAGCCATGTTGGCTATTCAAGATAATATAATCCAATGATTTATAAGCGCATAACTCCGACGGCGCAATCCAAATATATATATACTGGCGACTTTATAGTCCAAAAACCAGGCTGGTTTAACAAACACCGGATGATACTACCGGTTTAATAAACACCGGTGATTTATAATCAAGCTTTATTCAACCTGTTTCTGCATACAACAAGTTTAAAGTGTCTTGGCGGTTTACCGTCGGACGGGTCATAATGCCCAACATATAACCTGGGTTTATAACCAAGGCGACATTTTAGAATAATCGAATATGAAACATATCATACCTATGACATTGAATCACATTGTTGGTTTACCAACTTCTTTTTTAGTAAGGGTGATAACCCAAATCTCGAGTACTGATAACTCCTTCCATATTGTGCCAGTTTATGATAAAACCGTGCCGGGTTGTGATAAACACCGTGTTACTCCATAAGAGGATGTTAACAACAAGGATCAAACCGGGCAAATAGTCTCCGGATTGACATGAACTGTGTTCCATCAATTGATTGGTTAAAAAACTTTGTCGGTTTAAAGAACACAATAAAAAACAAAAAAAAACCTTCAAAGAAAAGTATGAAGCAAAAGTAACGACAAAAACGTTTGCCAAAAAAGATTTATTTAAGCTGATCAAATGGCGTAACCATGGCCAAACACGACCAAGCTCCCGTTAGGTGTAACTATGGTTCTAGTTAGCCAGGTCCCCAAGTGATTCTTGTGGCATTTATGCCGACCAAATGGCGTGGTCATGGTTCAGGTTCGACCAAGCCCCCAAGTGATTCTGTGGCCTTAGGCCGATCAAGAGGCATGACTGGTTCAGACATGACCAAGTCCCCAAGTGATCTGGTGGCTTTCGCCTATCAAGAGGCATGGTATTGGTTCGGACACGACCAATCCTCCAAGTGATATAACACGATGCTTTTAGCAAAGCGAACTCAAGGGGTAAACCAGAGGCCGCTTTAGAGCAACTCTGTGTAACCTCACATGATGTAAAAGAACAGAGACCCCGCTTTATGAAGCAGAAGCCCATATGTGATCAATAATATGTCAGGCCAGTAAGGTGGGATACCCATGTTTGAACTGCGCATCATGGCAGAAGGTCCTCTTTGGCAATATTTAACTTTTTGCAAGAGATAAATTCTTTTGAACCGGATTGACCGGATATTGAGAGCTTCAAAGCTTTGTGGGAGACATCTTTCCCTTGAACCGGATTTTAAACCGGAATCTTCATTTTCAGCCGGAAAATTTTCTAACGGCCTTTAAACCCGAACTTGCGAGAAGTTAATTCCTTTTTGAACCGGACATTGTTAAACTGGATTTGAGCGCTTCAGAGCTTTGGGGGAGAACAAATTTCCCTTGAGTCGGACTGTACACTGGATATTCGAGAGCTTCTGTCAGACTGACTTCTCTTGAGCCGGATTTTAAACCGGAATCCTTTCTGATGACCCGGATCTTCTTCATTGAGCCGGGATTTTGTAACTGTCATATACTTTCTAAACCGGAAATTTTCTGATGGCCTTTAAACTTTCATCAATATAACAGTAGCCTCCGGGACCGGGTTATCCTTCCCTCCATCATCCTGGGGTTTTTTAAATTTGCTGAAACTGGCAATATTCGCTGAGTCATGTCATCGTAGCCCCCGAGTCTCAAAGGTGACTCGAGGAGTTGGCTTGAGGCTCTCCATATTTGACTGTGATATAAACCGGCATAACTTGTATATCATTGGCATTGATAGCACGATGTGAATCCATAGAAGGTTGAGGTGACTGCGGCGGGTTGTAAATGATCCCATATGAGCCGTGTCAGCAACTCGGCCAATGGTTTCTTCCAACTGGCGATTTGCAGTTAATCAAAACTGTAGTGGCGGCGACTTCTGCGCCCGCCCCTTGAACCATCCAGTACAAACAGCGGTTTGATGATAATTTGTCTCCAATTTGAAAGAAAATCGGGCTACCCAAGCTGTGACTTGCTCATACCCAATAAACAGCTCATGCAGACAGATGCGGCCCGGTATGTTGATGTAGACCAGGCCGCGAGAGACGGACGACAAAAGCGACCGCAACATCAGAGGCAGCTCGGATAGATGAATCGGCCGTGGCATTGTAAACCGGTGCGGACGGGGAAGATCGGCACCGGTGTCGTAAACCGGCATGGACGGGCGAGTTAATCGCAGGCGTGGTCCCGACAAGCTGATACGTTAGGCCGGAATTTATCCGCCGCTGTGAAAAATCAACCACAGATAAGTCGCCCGCAGGAGCAACCGGATGAACCGGCCGCGGCGTTGTAAGCCGGTGCGAATGGGCGAGTTGGCCGTGGCGTGGTAAGCCGGTGCGGACGGACGAGTTGGCCCCGACGCTGATGAAGCGGGGGACGGCGACTTACCCATGTAGCCGTCCAGCAGCATGGCACGGACCAACCCTAGTGCAATAATCTTAGCGCGCCCTTTTGCGACACCTTTGTAACAAATAATGGTCCTGCCCAAAAATAGCAAAGACCAGAGTAATTATTCTTGGAGAAACATTATTTATGCAAATAAAATATGTAAGAAGGATAGCACCTCGTAATATTATGCAGTGCCTGGTGCGGACCCTTTGTTAATTGTTCTTTGCCTACGAAACGGCCTCCATCGCCAGTGACTTTGGCAGGCTGCGGCTATGCAGCAGAGGCGGCAGCGAGGCCCGCATGTAGAGACAACGGGTTTCCATCGTGATTTGGGAATGCACAGGCAGGAGCACACACCCGTCTCCTCCGGGTCATCTTCCGGGTTCTGGCCCCAGTGGCCACTCGGCAACGGCGGTTGAAGCCACGTAGAGGCGGACGACCGGCGGAGCAACAGCGGTTCAAAGACGGAATCCGCTTCCAAATCGTGGGCTGTTTCCCACTTTTTCTTTAGTCCAAAATCAAACTTGAGCCTTCACGGGGACATCACTTAAGTGCTCAATGGATCGGGTTGACCTTTCAATGGTTGCCCTTCACATGTAGAACAGCGGCCACAGCAAAGGGATTTTTTTTTGTGAGCTTGGTCCTTTAGTTGCTTGTACCAACAGTAGAAAGATGGTGTCTCAGCAGATCACGTGGCGTGGAGCAGCAGCTTGGCTTGGAACGGTTGCACGGGCGGCCGATGACATCAGCCCGTGGCTGATTGGTTTGAGATGGACTCATCTTTGACTGGTACTTCCTTCTGGTCCGATGGTTCAACCTGTCTTCCCGTAAAAAGTAACAGCGACAAAAACGCTTTCGATTTTGCTTGCCCTTGCTGCTGTGGAATTTCCTTGGGACTTGTAGCGACGTAGTGGAAATTTCTTTGGACTCGGACTCGGTGGATCTCCATGGTACGTGCGGCGGTTGCATAGCACGTAACCCAAAAATCTCTTAATCACAATCTCGTACTTGTCGCTCCAAAGTTTTACCATAATTCTGATTTCCTGACAATAAATTTGCCGGCTCTGTCCATGGTCGTCCGGCGGCAGACGCGATCGTTCCATGCCGACTCCTTTTCATCTAATCAATCGTGAGCTTCTCGATCCCTGAGAGATATCCTTTCAAAAACTCAACACCACCGTGCGCAGGCCCCACGGTGGGCGCCAACTGTCGTGGAATTGTCATGGCAGATGTCCTTAGTGTCAGGACTTAGTCGCGAGGCCAACGCATCTATGCGGTAGCTTGAAGGGGTTGATCGGAATCGAGAGACGCAACACGAAAGACAAGGATTTAGACAGCTTCGGGCCCCGGGAAACATCATCCGGTAATATCCCTACATGCTGTTTGAGGCTAGGTCTCATTATCATCACGAGGGAGTCGCCGTAAACCGGCTCTCCTCTTTGTGTCTAGCCCTAAGATTGTTTCTTCTTTTTCTCTCCTCTTTGGGGAGCCCTGCCCCTCCTTATATATGTTGAAGGGGCGGTTTACATGTGGAGTCCTATTAGGATTAGGACTAGTCTATCTCTAATATGAACCGGATACAAGTCCTGGTCTTAACTCCTTGTAAGGTAAATATTCGTCATGCCTTTCTCCTTAAACCGGCCCACCATAGTATGAACTGGCCTTCATGAACCGCCTGTTGGGCCACCGGGTCTTGTCGTTCTTCTGACCCGCCTGCCGAATTACCAATGAACCGTAAACCGCCAGGCCCAAACGGGTCGCCAGTGAGTCATCAAGTCTTAGCCGGGTCTCAAGTAAACCGCCAAGTCTGGCCGGGTTATGCTTCCGGCCGGTTTACGCCGCGGGGTATACCCCCGACAGAGGTGATCCTTGCCTTCCCAGGTAGCTTCATGGTCGGAATGGTGTGACCACTTGACTTTGAGGAATTTGATTGACTTGTTGCGAGTCTTGCGTTCAGTCTCTTCGAGAATAGCAACGGGGTGCTCACGATAGGAGAGATCTTCTTGGAGCTCAATGTCCTCGAAGTTGACGGTGCGGTCAGGAGTCTTGAAGCACTTTCGAAGCTGAGACATGGAACATGTCATGAACATTTGCAAAGTTTGAAGGAAGCTCGAGTTGATAGGCGAGGTCGCCTCTCTTGCTGACAATCTTCAAAGGTCCCACGTATCTGGGGGCAAGCTTCCCTTTGATACCGAAGCGACGAGTACCTTTCATAGGAGAGACGCGGAGGTAAACATGATCTCCGATCTCGAAAGCCAAATCACGGTTCTTACTATCATAGTAGCTCTTCTGGCGGGATTGGGCTGCTTTGAGGTTATCTCGAATGACTTTGCACATTTCCTCTGCCTCTGTGATTAAGTCATTACCCAAAAGCCGACGTTCACCGGTTTCAGACCAGTTGAGAGGGGTGCGGCACTTCCTGCCATACAGAATTTCAAATGGCGCTTTGCCCGAACATGCTTGAAAACTATTGTTGTAGGAGAATTCGGCATAAGGAAGACAATCCTCCCACTTCAAGCCGAAGGAGATCACACAAGCCCTGAGCATATCTTCAAGAATCTGGTTGACATGCTCGACTTGACCGCTAGTTTGAGGATGGAAAGCTGTACTGAAGCGGATGCTGGTGCCCATGGCCTTCTGAAAAGAATCCCTAAACTTGGAGGTAAAGATGTTGCCACGGTCTGAAGAGATCACTTATGGAATACCGTGCAGAGAGACAATTCGAGAGGTATAGAGTTCCGCCAATTGAGCTGCAGTGATCGACTCTTTGATAGGTAGAAAGTGAGCCACTTTAGTGAGTTTGTCGATGACAACGAATATAGCATCATTGCCATGCTTGGACTTTGGAAACCCAGTCACGAAGTCCATTTCAATGTGGTCAAACTTCCATTCTGGAATGGCAAGAGGTTGGAGGAGACCCGCTAGCCTTTGGTGTTCTGCCTTCACTCTTCTGCAGACATCACATTCATTCATGAATTTAGCAATCTCGCGCTTCATTCGAGTCCACCAATAAGCCTGCTTGAGGTCCTGATACATCTTCATAATCCCAGGGTGGATGGAGAGGAGAGAATTGTGAGCCTCGTTCATGATCACTTTACGAAGTTCACCTTTGGGCACAACAATACGATCCTCGAAGAAGAGAGTGTCCTTGTCATCAAGGCGGTAGCACTTGTACTTGGGTTGACTCTTGGCAATCCCAATCTTCACTTTTTCACCATAGAATCAAGAAGCTGGGCTTGGCGAATCTGGTCTTCCAAGCTAGGAGAGACTTGAAGGTTGGCGAGGAAACCTTGAGGAACAACTTGCAGATTAAGTTTGCGGAAAGCTTCACAAAGCTCGGGTTGATAAGGCTTGAGAACTAGACTGTTGCAATAAGCCTTTCTGCTCAATGCGTCAGCAATCACATTGGCCTTGCCTGGAGTATACTCGATACTCGGATTATACTCTTGAATCATTTCGACCCATCGAGTTTTCCTGAGGTTGAGATTAGGCTAAGTGAAGATGTACTTGAGACTCTTGTGATCAGTGAAAATGTCCACTTATCTTCCCAATACGAGATGTCTCCACGTCAAAAGAGCATGCACAACTGCCGCCAAGTCGAGATCATGAGTGGGGTAGTTCTTCTCATTGGGCTTCAACTGGCGAGAGGTATAAGCAACAACTTTCTTCTCTTGCATCAATACTGCGCCAAGACCTTGGAGAGAGGCATCACAAAAGACCTCGTACGGCTTGGATTGATCAGGCGGAGTCAGAACTGGAGCAGTGATCAATTTCTCTTTCAAAGTGTTGAAAGCAATGTCACACTCCGGAGACCAAACGTACTTGACGTGCTTCTAGAGAAGATTTGAGAGAGGCTTCGCGATCTTAGAAAAGTTTTCAACGAATCTTCGACAGTAGCTTGCAAGACCGAGGAAGCTACGGAGTTGCTTCATGTTCTGAGGAGGTTCCCAATTCACAATTGCAGACACCTTCTCAGGATTCACCGCAATGCCCTTGGCAGAGATGATATGACCAAGATAAAAAACCTCATCGAGCCAAAATTCGCACTTGGAGAACTTGGCGTAGAACTGGTGTTCCCTTAGCTTATCGAGCACCAAACGCAAGTTCTTGGCATGATCTTCCTTGTTCTTCGAGAAAACCAGAATGTCTTCGAGATAGACCAAAACGAAGTCATTGGTGTAGGCGTTGAAGATGAAGTTCATCATGCGAGAGAACGTCGGAGGAGCGTTGACGAGGCCAAAAGACATGACAGTGTATTCGTATGAACCATAGCTTGTCCTGAAAGCCGTCTTGAGAATATCTTGCTCACGGATACGAATCTGATGATAACCCATACGGAGATCAAGCTTGGAGAATACTTGGGCACCTTTGAGTTGTTCGAATAGCTCGTTGATGTTGGGAAGTGGGTATTTGTTCTTGATGGTCTTCTTGTTCAATGGACGGTAATCAACACAAAGTTGGTCCGTTCCATCCTTCTTCTTCACAAAAAGAACACCACAACCCCACGGAGAAGAACTAGGCCGGATGAGACCCATTCTCTCATGAATATCGAGTTGCTTCTTCAGCTCCTTCAACTCTTCAGGTCCGAGCTTGTAAGTACGCTTGCACACAGGTTCCGTACCGGGCTCAAGATCAATGACAAATTCAACTGACCGGTGCGGAGGCATTCCTGGAAGCTCTTCTGGAAAGACGTCTTGATATTCGCAAACGACTGGAATTTGCGAGATAGCATCCAGTTCACCCTTCACATTGAGAGAAAATAGACGGATGGTATCATCACGAGTGGCAAAGACAATTACATCCTCAGACGAATGAGTCAATTGAATCTGCCTGGCTGCACAATCAAGCTGAGCCTTGTGCTTAGAAAGCCAATCCATTCCAAGAATAAGATCAATATCCGAGTTACCAAGAACCACCGGAGAAGAGAGAAACTTGTAATCGCCCAACGTGATAGTAACATCCGGGGCCATAGCGCTTGCATTCATGAATTTACCCGGAGAAACAACAGATAACTGTCTAGGCAAATCTTGTAAAGGCAACTCATGCTTAGAAACAAATGGTCTCGAGATGAAACAATGCGATGCTCCCGTGTCAAAAAGAACTTTTGCAGGAATATCGTTAACAGGAAGGTTACCCATAATGACATCTGATGAATCCTCTGCCTGAGCTGTGTTCATCAAGTTGACCTTGGCGGACTTGGGGTTATGCTTGACCACAGCTGTACTTGCCGATCTGACAGGAGGAGGAGGAGGAGGAAGACGCCTCTGGTTGAAACACTTGTTGGCATAGTGACCCTTCTGTTGGCACTTGTTGCACGTGACCTCTGAAAGTGGACGGTGGTACGGAGCACTTGATCTTGGAGCTTGAGACAAAGTCTTGTTCTGAAAGCCAGGGTTGGGTGGGTGGGAAGATCCACTGCCACCTTTGCTCTTCTGCTGATACGGCTGACGGAACGGAGGAGGAGCAAGCCAATACTTCTGCTGCTTGGCCACTTGAGTAGAGGAAGAAGGAGTAACATCTCTGACTCGCTTCTTGGAAGCATCACACCTCAGTTGAGCGGCCTCTTGCTTCAATGCCATGTTGTAGAACTCATCGTACCTCAAGGGCTCAAAGAGAACAAGAGCTAGCTGAATTTCTTCTCTGAGACCACCCCTGAACTGGTATATTATGCTCTTCTCATCAGGGACGTCCTGCTTGGCAAAGCGGGCGAGCTTCTGAAACAACTTGTTGTAGTCATAGACAGACAAAGAGCCTTGCTTCAGGTTGCGGAATTCCTCATGCTTGCTTTCAACCACGCTTTGAGGAATATGGTGAGCTCTGAAATCTTGACGGAATTCATCCCAGGTAATTACACGTCCACCTCTAGAATCCTTGTACTGTTGGAACCATTCTGCAGCTTGATCTTTGAGTTGGAAGGAAGCGAACTTGATGAAGTCCTCAGGCCTGACGTTACTGCACTCGAAATGCTTGCACAGATCCACAAGCCAATCGTCAGCATCGGTTGCCTCAACACAATTGCTGAAAGTCTTTGGCCCGTTAGCAAGGAACTGGTTGAGTGTAGCAAAGTGATTCTGATTGTTGCCTTGGTTCCCTTGGTTGCCTTGATTGCACTCTTAAAGAATTTGCATGATCAACTGTGTGTTTGCATTGGTTGCGACCATCACAGCTTGCCATGCCTCCGGAGGAGGTGGAGGTGGTGGCGGATCAGGATTCAGAGTCGTGCGCGTTGGAGGAGCCATCCTGAAGAGGTTGACCACCGTTAGCACATAGACAGATAAAATGAAGCTGAATCCAACGGAATGAAAATTGCAACATATAGTCTTCACATCCGAACAAAATGAACGAATGCATTCCTCTTGAAATGGTCACATATCCATAAATTGAGAAGCCACGTAGAATTTAGGTAGAGAAATAAATCAACAAGGTACGGATCAATAATGAATACTCGGTAAGAAATCCCAATCTCAAACCAAATATCCGTGGAAGAAGAACTAGAGCTACAGAATTCCCACCTATGAAACTCCCGAACCTTTCCGGTTATGCAATCAGGTGTTGGGGATACAGGGGAAGCATAATATCTCACCCAAATCTAGCAAATCCTACATCCAGCTGTATCCATCCTTCAACACATAACCGAGAAAAACTTCGGAAACCATCTACCTCAACCTTCGAAAAGCATCCGTTATACAAGTTATGGCGATACTCCCGAACTCCCGCCCCAGTACTGGGTGGCGTCGAGGTTATCTCACCAACGAACTGCATAAAAGAGATTTTCGATGTCGGCGTACTAAACTCAGGTATTCCAGAACTGCAACGATAAAATTATGACGACAACACCTCAGAGCTCAACTCCCCGGGACACTTCCACAAAACCCCTGACAGGAGGCACCAAGACAATGTTCTCATCATAAAACCATCGGAACGATTCCAAGATACCCGCGTGATCCTAAAAATTTTTTAGTGAAATTTGAGAAGAGAAGAGTCAAAACTCTACGTCAGGATGCCTTACCAGAGCGATGAGGAGACTGGGAAGTAAAAAGAATTCCTAAACTCTCCGATATATAATTCCTAAATGACTCAAAACATTTTTCTAGACACAACTCGGCCGCTAATAACGATCAAGCAATGGGGCTCCTAAGGTCGGGGAAGGCTCTGATTACCAACTTGTAACACCCTCGATGCGACTATATCTCCCACGTGTCGAGGCACGACTTAGAGGCATAATCGCATTGAAGGCATATGTCGCAAGTTAGGCAATCTTCACAACATCCCATGTAATATAATAATAAAAGGGGAGATAACATAGTTGGCTTACACTCGCCACGTCAATCAAGGTACATAAATAACATTACATCATCCAAACACTCATGGCCCGACTACGGCGCCAAAATAAAAGATAACCCAACATGCGACACGGTCCCGATCACCCCCAACTGGGCACCACTACTGATCATCAGGAAAGGAAACATAGTATCGTTGAGAGTCCTTCGTCGAACTCCCACTTGAGCTCGAGCGCGTCACCTGGAGCGGAATCATCAGGCCCTGCATCTGGTGTAATAGTAAATCTGTGAGCCACAGGGACTCAGCAATCTCGCACCCTCGCGATCAAGACTATTTAAGCTTATAGGTAAGGCAAGGTAAATATATGTGGAGCTGCAGCAAGCGACTAGCAAATATGGTGGCTATCCTGTTCGCAAAAGAGAGCGAGAAGAGGAGGCAAAGCGCGAGCGAGAAACTAGAGAGCAACCTGCGCAAACATTACTCCAACACCGTGTCCACTTCCCGGACTCCGCCGAGAAGAGGCCATCACGGTAACACACTCAGTTGATTCATTTTAATTAATTAAGGTTCAAGTTATCTACAACCGGACATTAACAAATTCCCATCTGCCCATAACCGCGGGCACGGCTTTCGAAAGTTCAAATCCCTGCAGGGGAGTCCCAACTTAGCCCATGACAAGCTCTCACGGTCAACGAAGGAATAGACCTCCTCCCGAGACGTTCCGATCAGACTCGGTATCTCGGTTCTTCAAGACACTTCGACAGGTTAAAACAAGACCAGCAACACCGCCCGAATGTGCCGACAAATCCCGATAGGAGCTGCACATATCTCGTTCTCAGGGCACACTCAGATGAGCCAGACGTCGGGTAGGCCAGCCCAGAGTTGCCCCTGGTAGCCCCGGACATCGCTCGGTTGGACCAACACTCAGAGGAGCACTGGCCCGGGGGGGGGGTTAAAATAAGATGACCCTCGGGCTCCGGAAACCCAAGGGAAAAAGAGGCTAGGTGGCAAATGGTAAAACCAAGGTTGGGCATTGCTGGAAAAGCTTTAATCAAGGCGAACTATCAAGGGGTTCCCATTATAACCGAACCGCGTAAGGAACGCAAAATCCGGGAACATAACACCGATATGACGGAAACTAGGGCGGCAAGAGTGGAATAAAACACTAGGCGAGAGGCCGAGCCTTCCACCCTTTACCCAGTATATAGATGCATTAAGATAACAAGATAATATAATGATATCCCAACAAGTAAATAAAGGTTCCAACAAGGAACGGTCTCCAAACTTCACCTGCAACTAGCAACGCTATAAGAGGGGTTGAGCAAAGCGGTAACATAGCCAATCAACGGTTTGCTAGGACATGGTGGGTTAGAGGTTCGACATGGCAATTTGGGAGGCTTGAAAGCAAGTGGTAGGCATCCTAGCATTGGCCTAGCAAAAGAGCGAGCAATCTAGCATAGCAAAGATAGTAGTGTTTTCGAGGGTATGATCATCTTTCCTGCAAAGTTGTCAGAGTTGGCTGGATCCTAGAAAGCAAACTCAACGGGCTCCTTGTTAGCGAACTCGTCTCCAGGCTCTACCCAAACAAGACAAACAAGCAACAAAGGACACAATCAACCACGTGCAAGGATCAAACAATATGATGTAAGGATGGTATGCTATGCGGGATGCATATGCAAGATTTGACAAGGGATGCATGAACCTGGCCTCAACTTGGGAATCCAAGTGTGCCACTGGAAATATGAGATGAAATCGCTTGAAAACGATATAGAGAACGCCGGAATCGGAGTTACGTTTTGGAAATGGCAAGCGATTCAAATATGACCACGGTCTGCGATTTACAGCAAGTAGCCATCTAAATGCAATGAGATGAACATGCTACAGCACCCAAACATGACAACAAAATACATGGCAGGGATGCATTCATGATGCTTAACAAAAGTCTAGCACTGAGCTACGGCCAATTCATCCATTAACAGGTTCAAACAAGCATGGCAAAAATGCATATGGTAAACAGATCTCAGACTTAGTGAAATTAACACTTGTCTGGAATTTCAGATCAGGTAGCACTCTTCGGAGCAACAAAACTACATGCTACAGGACCTGAACATGGCAAAGTAAAGCATGGCATGGAGCTACTCAAAGAGCTTAACAAAAGTCCCTTAGTGACCTTGAGCCAAAAGGGATCAGAAAATACAATTGCAAGCATGTGAACATGGCAAAAACATAATCAGTTCTCAGACTTAGTGAAAACTGGAGCATGCTGAAAACAGATATCAAGTAGGCATGTTTACGAGCTCGATGCACTCACTACCGAGCAAGTCATGACAACTAAGCATACACCCATCAAGAATACACAAAATTCAAGCTAGACATGGCAAGAACAATAGCATAGCATGCACGGATCAACTACAACATCCTCGGCAAAATTGCTAACAAGTAGACAATCTGCCCAGATTCACGAAGTAGCAAAAGTAGAGCTCGATTGACTCAAGCTAGGGTGCTCCATAATTGCAAACAAAGACATGGATGGATAGATCACTACAAGATTAACAAAACATCCTTACTGACCATCCTCAAAAGAGGCATGGATCACTAGGAAACAACATGAACATATGGCCATATGAGATAAACAGGTCAAGGACTTAGTGGAAATGCTAAGTCCCTGAAATCAGCATTACCAGGTACCTCACTTTGCAAGCTTGTGCTAGTCACCACACACATCACAAAAATACATGGGTTGCACCTCTGGAAAGATGGCAAAACCCTTAACAAAACATATGTAGAGCTCATGGGCATAACATGCACACAATAATCATGGCAAAAATGACAAATATCTAAATGGAGTAGCAGATCTGACAATTATCTCAAGTAGCCCTCTTCTAACAGCATTTCGGGCATCAAGATGAACTCAAATGAAAATGATGGAATGGAATAAAATGATGTACTCTCTGAGATGAACATTTTGATATGCTATATGCCAAAAACGGAGTTACGGATGAGGAGTTATAGCATGATGAACAGGAGCACTTGGACTGCACACTTAGGAAAAAAAGAGGAGGCAACCTAGGGTTTACTGTAGCAACCGAATCCAGATCTGGGAGCACGCAAAATGAAGTTCGCCGGACGGATCTCGGAGTCGCCGGAGTTCGGCGTGGAGGAGGCGGTGAGGCGCTCCCGGGCCGGATCTCGCCGGATCCGGCCGGCGGGGAGCCGTAGTGGCGGCGGGGGAGGAGCGGCAGAGGAGGCGCGGGCGGGCCGGCAAGGAGCGCGGCGGCCGCCGGCGAGGAGCGCGGTGCGGCGCGGCGGCTCGGCCGCCGGAGTTATAGAAGGAGGCGGCGGGCGGGGCGCTGCGGCTCGGGGGAGGTGCGGGGCGCGCGTGGGCCGGGAGGGCCCGTCCCGGGCCTCACGGGCTGGCGGCGGCGACGAAGTGGGGCTGAGGTGCGGGGCCAATCGGCGGCTGCCATGTGGCGGCGGACACGGCCGTCGGTGCAACTTGTGTCCGGCGCGCGCGAGGTGGCGAATCTAGGGTTTCGGGGGGAAGAAGAAGAAGAAATCGGAGGGGGGCTTTATATAGACATAGAGGGAGCTAGGAGAGTCCAAATGAGGTGCGGTTTTCGGCCACGCGATCGTGATCGAACGCTCTAGATGATGGAGTAGGTTTTGGTGGGTTTTGGGCCAACTTAGAGGGGTGTTGGGCTGCAACACATAGAGGCCTTTTCGGTCCCTCGGTTAACCGTTGGAGCATCAAACGAAGTCCAAATGACACGAAACTTGACAGGCGGTCTACCGGTAGTAAACCAAGGCCGCTTGGCAAGTCTCGGTCCAATCCGGAAATTTTTAATCCCCACACACGAAAGAAAGGAAGAAATGACCACCGGAGGAGAACGAAGCGCCGGAATGCAAAACGGACAACAGGGAAAATGCTTGAATGCATGAGACGAACACGTATGCAAATGCAATGCACATGATGACATGATATGAGATGCATGACAACGATAACAACACACGGAGACAAAAACCCGAACCCGAGAAAATAAAATAACTTAAAGCCGGAAATGGCAAGAGTTGGATTACATATTGGGTAAGTTACATCCGGGGTGTTACACTGCATTATTCCCAGGCCGCGTGGGTCCGTCCCTGCGGCATGTACCCCTTTTATTTCATGTTGTTAGCTTACCTTGTTGGGCGCGCCCCTCGGGCTGCATGATCCCCAAGTCGCTCGGGCCAGACCCAGTGACGTCCTCCTTCCCAGCATCTATTTGAATGAATCCACTCCTTCGCTGCTAATGTGTTTGACCTAGCTGCCCGCTCAACTGACGCCAACTAACGGAACTGCTCTCAAACGGCACGACGCTTGCGCATGGGTCCGTCCCTGCAACACTGACAAATCTGAATGGCTAAGCTCTGGCTGCGGCAGCCCCGCATGGCGCCACCTCATCAAGCCTTCAGTGCCTCGTACCCCTCGGAAGCAACCAACGGCTGACTGTCAATTGTCACGGCAACCCCTCGTTTTTTCTATGATGGGTCTACAGGATCTCCAGAAGGAGCTGCGTCAGGCGAGGCCCTTGCGGTGTCTCCTTCGCTCTCACCCACGCAAACCGCTTGCTCGTTAAAGGGGGGTGCCTGAGCATCGCGACTCAGGGCTCCTACTGGCTCTCCAGCCCTCACCCTCTGGCCTTGTCCATGGCATCGCGACCTGACATACCAGCGACGGCTGAGACTCGCTCGAGGGCCGGGACCCGAGGACGTAGAGCAGAAAGGGGAGCAAAGGCGAGGGGGGAGGGACACGCGAGGACCTCACCGAGCAACCTCGCGCCTGCCGATGCACGGACCCAGCGACACACCAGAGAGTGACCCCTGATTCTCAAGATAAGTCACCACCCGGAAGCACCAGCTATCGTGGCACCATCCCCGCACCTAATGCAATCCCGTGTTAGCGATGCCGCTCTCCTTTCTCACCGAACAACGGCTACTTGAGCACCAAATGGGACCTCCTGAGCATCGCGACTCAGGGGCTCTTACCGGACTTCGGGTCGCTCACCTCCTCGCCTTGACCACGGCATCGCGACCTAGCATACCAGCGACGGCTAAAGCCGCCTTGGGACTGGGACCTGTCGGCGCAGAGCACCAAGCCCTCGTGAGGTTCGAAAGGGAGGACTGAGCTAAGACGGAATGAGCAACTCGCACAGTTCTACGACAAGGGTTGTATTAACAAAACAGGATCACAGGCACCTTACAAGCCCCCACGGGACGCTTCTTTGATTCCTCACAGGGAACAGATCCTAAAGGGACGCTAACTACGTGCGCCCCTGCAGAAGATGCCATCATCAACAGTGGGCCGTCAAGCACCGGCGCCAACCCCATCCAGATCAGAGTCGGCGGCGGCCTGACGAGCCCGCCCTGCTCCAGGAGCGGCGCTGGCTCGGGGGCTCGTAGCTGTCGTCGCTCGTCTCCGGAGTTGCGAAGAGCTCGCCGGAGTCGCTGGAACCTCCGACGCCTCCACCGCCTAAGGGGCCACCAAGGGAGCAGTCGGCGGGCCCAGTCCTCGCCGCAGCAGGGTCCCGGCCACCTCTCCCGGGGCAGCACTCCAGCCGGCGCCTGTTCGCATCGAAGACCTTGAAGAACATCACCGAAGCACCATCGTACTCCAAGTGGATCGCGAAGGCGCCTCTTGTCCTGCAAACCCGGGCGATTTCGCTCCAGCCTCGAGTCATGAAGACCTCGCCCGGGGTAACGACCGCTACCTCTACCTCGGTCGCGAGGATGCTGCAGCCGGCGTGCTGCAGCCAAAGCTCCAGGGGCTCTCCCTGCGGGACGATGGAGGCGAAGAAGGGAGGAAGGAGAACCCAAGACTGAGGAGGCATGGCGACGTGGAGCATGAGCTCTCGGGAGGAGCCCTCGGTATGGACCCCAGGGGGGACGACCCACACCTTCGTGACCCGTCGGCGCCGACGGCGGCGCCGCCCATGGCGATCAGCATCAGCTCCTTCAGGGCCCTTGATGTGGGCATACAAGGGAAGGGGGAACCCCGGCGGTGCCCGCACGCACCAAGGCCTCGGCACCACCTGATGGGCCCCCTCGTCCGGGCCACGGAGGATGAGCCGTTTCTTCGGCGGGAGCGGGTCAGGTTCCTCTCGGGGAGCCTTTCCCTTCTTTGCCGCCGAGAACTGGCGGATCGGAGCCATCGCAGCAAGACGGAGCAAGGACCGGGAAGAAGGAGAAGCAAGGGGGGATGAACTGGAAGGGCGCGCGCCGTTCCGTACTTATGGCCGGCGAAGGCCAACCGTCGACCCCCACGATCGCAGGTAATCATGACCCGCTTTGCATGCAGGGACTTGTCCAATCCGTGCAGTTGCCGAGGCGCCATGGGGAAGTGGAGACGCTCACGTCCAATCAACCGCCACGCGGCGCCCAAGGCCACAGGCTGTTAGGGCCCGCGGCGCTTCGCTCTTGCCCTTCTGCCTTCCTGCACGGCCAAGTCCGGGCGCGCCTCGGGCCCGGGGGCTACTGTCAGCGTTCTGGGAATGGGGGTCCCCAGACTTGCCTGCCTGCGGCCTGTGGCGTGGCTCAAAGGGGGGCCCAGCATGGCCCATCTTCAACAACACAGACCCAAGACCCTCGCGAGGGGCCAAGCCTCGCGGGGCGGACGACGCGGAGCTTCCTCAGGCACGGCCTCATCAGGCTGGCTCGCGAGGAGGCGGAGATATCAAGGCGCGGTACCTCACGAGGTGCCCGTGACGCAAGCCATGACGACCAAAGGCGCCAGGCGGGTGCCAGCCCGCGCAGCGTCCTCCTTTCCTCTTTGGTGCAAAGGGAGCAAGCGCAGCCGCGGAGTATCGAGGCATCAGGCGAAGGTTGCCATTTCGATGCAACAAGACCAAGACCAGGAGGACTGCAAGACGGAGGTCATCGTGGAGCCCAAGACGGCGTCACCACCAGAGCTTTGTGCAGGCGAAGACTACTTTTGTCTGGATAACTGGTACTAGTTGTCCCCCTTCAAATTAGCCCGCCATTGTTGGCTCCCTTCCCGCTCAATATTTGGGAAGAGGACCAGGGCCTCTATAAATAGGACTAGCCACCCCCAGAAGAAAGGTAGAGAAGAAAGGTAGAGAAGAAAGAAAGAGAGGAAAAACAATCGGAGAGAGAGAGCAGTGGAGATCAGAGAATCAGAGAGAGAGAGAGAAGGGTGACTGAACTCCTCCCAGCAGTTCATCGCCCCAGCCAAGAGCAGACCCTCATGAGGCTGTTCTTCCTTGTATTGTTCATCATCATCAGCCCAAGAGGCAATCCACCACACCACACACTGGAGTAGGGTATTACACCACAACGGTGGCCCGAACCAGTATAAACCTTGTGTCATTCGTGTTGTTCTTTCCACAGCTTAGATCTTAGCGAGGCGAAGGGGTACAGGTAGGTAGGAGGCGAAATCTCTGCGCGCACCCTAGTGTTCGAACCTCAAGGGTCTGCCGGAACCCGAAATCCGACAATAGGAGATGGGGGACACGATGTTTTCCTAGGTTCGGGCCCTCTCTATGGAGGTAAAACCCTATGTCCTGCTTGATTGATATTGATGAATATGAATGTTACAAGAGTGGATCTACCACGAGATCGTAATGGCTAAACCCTAGAAGTCTAGCCTATGTAGGTATGATAATGAGTATATGTGATGTCCTTTCTAGACTATCCCCTTCGGTTTATATAGACACCGAAGGGATCTAGGGTTTACATGGAGTCGATTACATAAGAAGGAATCTTCGGTCGCCAAGCTTGCCTTCCACGCCAAGTAGAGTCCAATCCAGACACGGTGCAGTCTTCGGCCTTCATGTCTTCACAGCGCATTAGTTCGGCCCATAGATAACAGGCCGGACGCCCGAGGACCCCTTAGTCCAGGACTCCCTCACCCTCCTTGGGTGTATCCACCATGTACACATCATACGAAGAGGTGGCCGTCCAGCGTCCGGTGAACGCCAGGTTTTCGGCTTGCTCCTCTCCGACATCATCGTCCATGCCGTCGATGTCTTCGGATCCATAATCGAGCATGTAAGTTAAGTCCTCTACTGTGGCGGTGAAGTGGGTGGTGCGTGGGACATAAAATTCCCCGCTCTCAGGCCCTAGTCCGGGCTAGGCATAGTTCAGACGTTGCTCCTCCGTAATCACGAGGGATTGCATCAAGTCCAGAGCCTCACTTAAAGGCGAGGTTTGTCGAGGAAGAAAAGAATCCATGGAGTATGGCGGGAATGGAATTCCTCAGTCGAGCTCACACGATGCTGACTTCGAGGGTTCGGAGCCAGCATCCGGGGAAGAGTCTGCCTTGGTGATGGTTGCCGGCTCTCCCGTACTGGGCCTAGTGGCCACAGATAGTCTGGCGGGTTTGGAAATCCCTTCTTCGGTCCTGGCGAGGCGCTCCGGCTCTAAGGCCAGAGCGGAGGTTGGGGTCGTGAATACTTGGAAGATCAAGTCTCCTCGGATATCGGCAACATAATCCAAGTTCCCAAAACTAATCTGGTGACCCGAGGCGTAGCTGTCGATCTGCTCCAGATGGCCAAGCGAGTTGGCCCGTAGTGCGAAGCCGCCGAATATGAAGATCTGGCCGGGGAGAAAACCTCCCCTAGGGAAGTATCATTGCAGTTGATGCATGGAGCCATCGAACCTTTTGGCAGCGACACAGTGGAACTCTCAATGAAAGCACCAATTTCGGTGTCAAAACCGGCGGATCTCGGATAGGGGGTCCCAAACTATGCATCTAAGGTTGATAGTAACAAGAGACAGGGGACACAAAGTTTTACCCAGGTTCGGGCCCTCTCGATGGAGGTAATACCCTACGTCCTGCTTGATTGAGATTGATGAGTATGACAGTTACAAGAGTTGATCTACAACGAGATCGTAATAGCTAAACCCAAGAAGTCTAGCCTGTCAGATTATGATTGCCTCTATGGACTAAACCCTCCAGTTTATATAGACACCGGAGGGGGCTAGGGTGTACAAAGTCAGTTATAGAGAAAGGAATCTTCATATACGAACACCAGGCTTGCCATCCACACCAAGAAGAGTCCCATCCGGACACGGGAGAGAGTCTTCTGCCTTGTATCTTCATAGCCCATTAGTCCAGCCCATGTGAAACAGGTCGGATGCCCGAGGACCCCTTAATCCAGGACTCCCTCAGGGGCCTTGTGATTTGACTGCTCGTATAAATTTTGCCGACGGCCTGAGGAGGAGAAAAGAACCATGCGGTATAATCAAGTTTTCCACTAGAGTACTAGTACGAAGGAGGAGCACAAAACACGACAGCCTAGTGCGATATGGCGATAAAAATGATCTAATTTGCTAGTCATCAATCCCACGGCGTCGCTCATTGTTAGCATTGTTCTATTCATGCCTTGCAGAGAACGTGACACATGGGCGAAACACCTGAAGCAAAAGAAGAAAGACATGAGCAAAAGAAGAAGGAAGATTACCCCCCCCCCACCCCAAAAAGAAGGAAGATGCACACACAAGTCTAGGGCGCTGCTCTCTACTACTTGAAGGGTTGCTAGCCGTGGAGCCGCAACTCCTTCTTCATCGCCTCCACGACCTCCATCTCCTCGCGCATCTCCTCCGCCATCTTCTTCATTCTGTCCATGACATGGGATTTCTTGTCGCGAGCATTCATCATCTGCTCCATGGCCGCATTACGTACCTTGATAGCAGTCGGGTGCTCGATGCGGAGCTTTGCCAACTCCTCCTTCTGTTCCATGACGAGGGCCTGCAGCATCTTCATCGAGGAACTACTCTTCTCATGGAGATTCTTTCAGCCGGCATTCTCCACCTTAAGCGGGTCGAGCTCGTGGCGGAGCTTCGCCTTGTCCTCCTGAAGTTGCGGGATTTCACCAGTTGCCTACTTATCCGAGGCAATGCTCTTCTTTAGCAGCATCACCAAGCCAGCGGTCAACTCCCCCTGCTCATTGAGCTCAGCGGGCATGTCGCCGAGTCTCTCCTTGAGCAGCTCCACCAAGCCGTCGATGAATTCCTCTTGCTTATTGAGCTGATCGGGCATGTCGTGAGGGATAACGACTCCAGCACTACCAACTCGGCATGTTCGCCTGTGCAGCTAGGGCGCTCCTAAGAGCCCTCGCCTGCATGTGAAAGATCTTTCGAGGTCTCTGCCAGGCGGCGAGCCCTCTTTTCTCCGTGGCCTTGGTTGCCGCTCCCTTGTGACGAGTAGTTCTCGACCTAGAGCTCTGCACACCGTCCATGGCAAGGACAGACGAACAAGAAAGACTTATGAGGAGGAAGAGGTAGTGTGATTTTCGGCTAGGTACTAGTTCCCCTTTCTATAACATAGTACTAGCACTAGTACTAAAACTTGCATAGTGGGAACACGTACTGGTTTGATATGTACTACTAGGTGTAAGCAGGTTTGCACTTAATTATACTATACACTTTGGAATGTGATGGGAACAAGCTAAAGATTAATTGATGTTTTTGATTTTGAGGCCCGAAACGGCTCTTGATGAGTTTCCTGGAACACAAATTTCAAGTACTATGCTACCTCTTGAGCATGTGTTGGTTTTCCCTTGAAGAGGAAAGGGTGATGTAGCAAAGTAGCGTAAGTATTTCCCTCAGTTTTTGAGAACAAAGGTATCAATCCAGTAGGAGACAATGCACAAGTCACCTAGTACCTGCACAAACAATCAAGAACCTTGCAACCAACGCGATAAAGGGGTTGTCAATCCCTTCACGGTCACTCGCAAAAGTGAGATCTGATAAAGATAATAAAGTAAATATTTTTGGTATTTTGTTTTATAGATTGGAAAGTAAAGGTTGCATAATAGTTAATGAGATGCGATCTAAATAAAATAGATGCAATATAATAAGAAAGAGACCCCGTGGCCATAGGTTTCACTAGTGGCTTCTCTCAAGATAGCATGTATTACGGTGGGTGAACAAATTACTGCCGAGCAATTGATAGAAAAACGCATAGTTATGAGAATATCTAAGGCAATGATCATGAATATAGGCATCACGTCCGTGTCAAGTAGATCGAAATGATTCTGCATCTACTACTATTACTCCACAAATCTACCACTATCCAGCATGCATCTAGAATATTAAGTTCATAAGAACAGAGTAACGCCATAAGCAAGATGACATGATGTAGAGGGATAAACTCAAACAATATGATATAAACCCCATCTTTTTATCCTCGATGGCAACAATACAATACGTGCCTTGCTGCCCCTACTGTCACTGGGAAAGGACACCGCAAGATTGAACCCAAAGCTAAGCACTTCTCCCATTGCAAGAAAGATCAATCTAGTAGGCCAAACTAAACTGATAATTTGAAGAGACTCACAAATATATCAAATCATGCATATAAGAATTCAGAGAAGAACCAAATAATATTCATAGATAATCTTGTTCATAAACCCACAATTCATCAGATCTTGGCAAACACGTCGCAAAAGAGTATTACATCGAATAGATCTCGAAGAACATCATGGAGAACTTTGTATTGAGAATCAAAGAGACAGAAGAAGCCATCTATCTAATAACTATGGACCCGAAGGTCTGTGGTAAACTAGTCACGCTTCATTGGATAGGCTATGGTGTTGATGTAGAAGCCCTCCGTGGTCGATTCCCCCTCCGGCAGATCGCTGGAACAGGCCCCAAGATGGGATCTCATGGGTACAAAAGGTTGTGGCGGTGGAAAAGTGGTTTCGTGGCTCTCTGCGATTGATCTAGGGTATAAGAGTATATATAGGCAGAAGAAGTACGTCGGTGGAGCAATGAGGGGCCCACGAGGATGGGGGGCGCGCCCTGCTGCCTCGTGGCCGCCTCGTGGCGTTCCAAACTTCAACTCCAAGTCTTCTGGTTTGCTTTCGATCTAAGAAAGATCATCGCGAAGGTTTCATTCCATTTGGATTCCGTTTGGTATTCCTTTTCTGCGAAACTATAAAATAGGCAAAAAAAACTAAAACTGGCACTAGCCTCTGGTTAATAGGTTAGTCCGAAAAATAATATAAAAGAGCATATTAAAGCCCATTAAACATCCAAAACAGATAATAGAATAGCATGGAACAATAAATTATAGATACGTTGGAGACGTATCAAGCATCCCCATGCTTAATTCCTGCTTGTCGTCGAGTAGGTAAATGATAAAACAGAATTTTTGATGTGGAATGCTACCTAACATAATTATCAATGCAATTTTCTTTATTGTGGCATGAATGTTCAGATCCAAAAGTGACAAAATATACAAGCCCATAATTGGAATATACAAGCCCATCATTGGAATATACAAGCCAAGTTCTATAATGACAAATTCCCACTAGTATATGAAAGTGACAAAATAGGACAGTCTCTATCATGAAGATCATGGTGCTACTTTGAAGCACAAGTATGGAAAAAGGATAGTAGCATTGCCCCTTCTCTCTTTTTCTCTCTTTTTTTATTTGGGCCTTTTCTCTTTTTTTATGGCCTCTTTTTTTTCCTTTTTCTCATCCGGAGTCTCATCCCGGCTTGTGGGGGAACCATAGTCTCCATCATCCTTTCCTCACATGGGACAATGCTCTAATAATGATGATCGTCACACTTTTATTTACTTACAACTCAAGAATTACAAACTCGATACTTAGAACAAAATAATACTCTATGTGAATGCCTCCAGCGGTGTACCGGGATGTGCAATGAATCAAGAGTGACATGTATGAAAAATTATGAATGGTGACTTTGTCACAAATACGATGTCAACTACATGATCATGCAAAGAAATATGACAATGATGAAGCGTGTCATAATAAACGAAATGGTGGGAAGTTACATGGCAATATATCTCAGAATGGCTATGGAAATGCCATAATAGGTAGGTATGGTAGTTGTTTTGAGGAAGGTAAGTGGTGGGTTTATGGTACCGGCGAAAGTTGCGCGGTACTAGAGAGTCCAGCAACGGTGGAAGGGTGAGAGTGCGTATAATCCATGGACTCAACATTAGTCATAAAGAACTCACATACTTATTGCAAAAATCTATTAGTTATCGAAACTAAGTACTACACACATGCTCCTAGGGGGATAGATTGGTAGGAAAGGACCATCGCTCGTCCCTGACCGCCACTCATAAGGAAGACAATCCAAAAATAAATCATGCTCCAACTTCATCACATAATGGTTCACCATACGTGCATGCTACGGGAATCACAAACTTTAACACAAGTATCTATCAAATTCACAACTACTCAACTAGCATGACTCTAATATCACCATCTTCATATCTCAAAACAATCATAAAGAATCAAACTTCTCATAGTATTCAATGCACTTTATATGAAAGTTTTTATTATACCCATCTTGGATGCCCATCATATTAGCACTAATTTTATAGCCAAAGCAAATTACCATGCTGTTCTAAAAGACTCTCAAAATAATATAAGTGAAGCATGAGAGATCAATAATTTCTATAAAATAAAACCACCACCGTGCTCTAAAAAGATATAAGTGAAGCACTAGAGCAAAATTATCTAGCTCAAAGGATTTAAGTGAAGCACATAGAGTATTGTAATAAATTTTGATTCATGCGTGTCTCTCCCAAAAGGTGTGTACAGCAAGGATGATTGTGGTAAACTAAAATCAAAGACTCAAATAATACAAGACGCTCCAAGCAAAACACATATCATGTGGCGAATAAAAATATAGCCTCAAGTAAAGTTACCGATAGACGAAGACGAAAGAGGGGATGCCTTCCCAGGCACCCCAAGCTTAGGCTTTTGGTTGTCCTTGAATTTTACCTTGGGGTGCCTTGGGCATCCCCAAGCTTAGGATCTTGCCACTCCTTATTCCAAAATCCATCAAATCTTTACCCAAAAACTTGAAAACTTCACAAAACAAAACTTTAACAGAAAATCTCATGAGCTCCGTTAGTATAAGTAAACAAATCTAGTGACCCGGGGCGTAGCTGTCGATCTGCTCCAGATGGCCAAGCGAGTTGGCCCGTAGTGCGAAGCCGCCGAATATGAAGATCTGGACGGGGAGAAAACCTCCCCTAGGGTAGTATCATTGCAGATGATGCATGGAGCCATCGAACCTTTTGGCGGCGACACAGTGGAACTCTCAATGAAAGCACCAATTTCGGTGTCAAAACCGGCGGATCTCGGATAGGGGGTCCCAAACTGTGCATCTAAGGTTGATAGTAACAAGAGACATGGGATACAAAGTTTTACCCAGGTTTGGGCCCTCTCGATGGAGGTAATACCCTACGTCCTGCTTGATTGAGATTGATGAGTATGAGGGTTACAAGAGTTGATCTACAACGAGATCGTAATAGCTAAACCCAAGAAGTCTAGCCTGTCAGATTATGATTGCCTCTATGGACTAAACCCTCCGGTTTATATAGACACCGGAGGGGGCTAGGGTGTACAAAGTCAGTTATAGAGAAAGGAATCTTCATATACGAACACCAGGCTTGCCATCCACACCAAGAAGAGTCCCATCCGGACACGGGAGAGAGTCTTCTGTCTTGTATCTTCATAGCCCATTAGTCCAGCCCATGTGACACAGGTCGGATGCCCGAGGACCCCTTAATCCAGGACTCCCTCAGGGGCCTTGTGATTTGACTGCTCGTATAAATTTTGCCGACGGCCTGAGGAGGAGAAAAGAACCATGCGGTATAATCAAGTTTTCCACTAGAGTACTAGTATGAAGGAGGAGCACGAAACAGGACAGCCTAGTGCGATATGGCGATCTTATAGTTGGAATTAGTATTTTATCTCTATCTAGTATAAAATAATATAAAAGAGCATATTAAAGCCCATTAAACATCCAAAACAGATAGTATAATAGCATGGAACAATAAAAAATTATAGATACGTTGGAGACGTATCATACTACTGCTCAAATGCAGTCGCACAAGTCAGTGATGTAACTGGTCGTACATGTCAGACCAAGCCGAAGCATGTCATGTGTCCGACCGACTGTCTATTGATGCGACCGACCGTAAGTATTACACAATGGATACTTCCGGTTGTGGCTTCGGGTGATTGTCACGACGAAGCATTGAAAAACTAGTGATAAATCAATTACCATATTTTTCAAACGACCAAGTATTTTCACAGGAATACAATACATATAGATGGAGTCATTGTCACGGTTGCAAACCACCATGGTGCCGGAAGTTCACCGCATCAGCAATTGAGTAGGTCACTGCATCGCTGGCTGGGAAGGAGGGCAGCTCACCTCGCATACGATGCATGCCCTGCGGTGCCGCTACAGCTGGTCCAGCGATTTGGCTTCTCCTACCGCCCATTTGAACAGTTGCACCGGCTGCTCATGCCATTCCGTAGGCATGCACATTCTTTCCTTCGTGGTTGACTCCATGGTTATGATCTCTGCCATTAGCCCTAGCTCGAAATCAACGCGACGCTGCCAGATGATGGCATCCCTCAGCACCTCTCCCCTAAGATCGACTTGCGCCTCCGCCTTGTGCTGTGCTAGTCGCAGCTCCTTCGAACTTCTCTCCAATCGATGTGACGCTTCCTCGATCTGATTTTCCCTTGCTGCCCACCACATGATATGCGGCCCTGGCATGTCCTCCGGCGCCACCGATATGTGATTCCAAAGCAATGGATCCCCTCTAAAACGCATGTGGGTTTCTCTCAAAGGTGGCAGTGTTGCGGGCCGCAGCGAGAGGGCAGCCCACGGGATCATGGGATCTAAGGGATTATCCATGGTGGGATCCTCCATGGCAGGATCCGGTGGGCGAGGTGGGGAGGCGAGCCTAGGCGCTAGGAGAGCCCTATACGAGGCTAAGATAAAGATAGTACTACTCCACTCCGTCCATATTTAAATACAAAGGCCACCAATAGTAGCCCAGGCAAAAATTGATCATGTTGCCCGTGTCCTGGTTTATTGGCCCCTTTTTTGTGCCACTTTTTATGAAATGCATAAATATGTTACTTAAAATATGGTCAAAAATTGGCACAAAATACGAAGGAGACCAATGGAAGTAGCAACCCATGATTTAACTACTTGCATGCACGCATTGGAGTAGTAATGTCTTTCTCAACTACTTCCTCCCTCACATCCACTCAATTCGCATGCGATGTATTAATTAACCATCAATGGAGTGAAGGACTTTACACGCGTCAAATTATCACATGGGGTGGATGTTCGTACAAAAATGTGTCCCACCATGTACACGCATGTGCGTGCGAGGGAATGAGTGCGTGCGTGCACATCTTCGCTTCATGCATGCACTGCCAGTGTGCGTGAGAGAGGACGAGTACATTCTTTTGGAACCAGCAGCACATCACTGTGATCAATCCACACAAGGAGGTCGCGGCAACGTCTCCACACGTGCCACGTGGCTTCATGAACTAAAAAAGGGAGAGACACTGTGTAGCATGCCATTGGAATTCTAATTTATGTGTTTTGCACATACTGGAAGTACTAGTAAGGTACACGTGCATTGCACGCATCATATTTGGCAACCAAATTATGAATAAGTACCACACTATAGCATGTAAGCTTTGAGTCATATATGCATGATGTAGACGCTCGTTTAATTCTTATAGTTCATCTCATTCAAAATCAATTAGGTTTTATAAAAAAGAAGTTAATCTATTCTATGATTCATGTAATTGTTTGTTGTAAAGCATAAAGTAAAAAACAAATAATGGCAATTCAACTAGAAAAAAAAGTTTGGGCGATTATGATACGGAAGTGTCTAGAACAAAGGAGAAGCACTTGTGTTTTGAGGTTTGTGCATTATGCATAAGTTCAACCATGGAGTCTTCTTGATTGTACATGTGGCAGAATCTGGTGGGGGCTAGAAGATGGTGCGAGGGGCCAAGTGGAGGGAGACTATGAAGGAGTGCACAAGTGCGAGATTGATATTTAAAGAGAGGGGGCGAGAACGTGCGTGGTTGCGCGCAGTAGGGGAGCCATGAAAAATAAATGAGCTAGGGGGCCAAGCATTGCTAGTCCTTTACGAGGAGGGCCAATTTATCAACTTAAACCATTTTACCAGCAATTGATCTACTGATCACATTCATGTTAGCCTCAATATATAGTGATGTTAGGGGCCGGGGCAGGGCCCTTGCTACCCCCTGTCTTCGCCACTGTGCGCGCATCTGAGAGATAAAGCGGAAGGCATGGATGATGAGAGGGGGACATTGGATATATAATTAATGTGGGTGTATTAGCTATGTAATCCTATATAGAGAGGTATAGATTGACCGATGTGTACGTGTGAAAAGGGTGAGACCTCACTAGATATATAGATCGATCGGTTTGTGTGGAAAACTGGGAAAGACCTAGCTATATATACACACACATAGAGGAACATCGATCATTGTGCATGCACGTGAGAGATAAAGAATGCCCGAAATGATGAAGAGGGGGAGGTGTGTGTGTGTGTGTGCATGCATGGGAGACCGACCCAAAGAAAAAGATTGCATGTGTGTGATGGATAATGTCGAGTGGTAATGTGTGTGCAACAATGCATGAGCGAAAGTTAGTGGTACAATTATAAAGAGAAGACGACTGTGTGGGTGCAAAAGACTAGGTGAGGTCATAATCAATGTAAATTTGAATTCAAATATTTGAATAAGAGATCATGATGTTTGAAACCTATGCATGCATGAATATAACTGAGATATGCGTGGTGTGGTTTGGAAATAAGCATGATATACTGTATACACATTGAACCAGGTCAGACTGATTTGAATTTGAGATACCGACGACAGACATTGTTTGGTCACATTGCATCTATGCATGGACACCCTCACTACTGCAGGATGCTGCTAACCCGACACTACGATCAGAGACCCTTCGACGAAACTGTGTGTGATGCCATAATCGCAGACGGTGGTGTAAAAACCCCATAAAAAGGTGCAAAACATTTGTCATGGAGGATGCATCAAACACGGTTCAGATTTTAGTTGCGTGTGCGATGCAGGGCATATGGTTCAGTTCAATTAACTGTTTGCGATGAGGAGGAACAAAAGAAACAGGCGGCCAGATAGAGGTGTGTGCGATATACAGCATACGGTTCACTCGGATGTACTGTTTGTGATTAGGCAACACAAAAAAACGGTCAGCCAGATGAAGGTGTGTGCGATATATGGCATGCGGTTCACTCGGATGAACTGTTTGCGTTGAGACATGAGAACAGAAACGGTTCAACTTAACAAGATGTGTGTGATACGCGGCAAACATGTCTATAATCAGAAATGTGTGTGAAGACCGATAATAACACAGACGGTTGCTGCTAATAAGATGTGGGTGTTGTGCGATGGGATTGCATACAGAACAACAACATACACACACACACACTTATAAGGACATGCTTGCATAACCAAATTAAACATCCACTTACATAGGTGGCTACTAAAACCATGGCATTTGCACAGACCAAAGTAAACTATTACATGCATAATTACGTAGGTGGCTACTACACACATGACTTTTCCACACACCAATAAAGTAAACTATACACATGCATGATTAACTAGCATAAACGATCATCGGATCATCATCTACTTCTTGTGACGCCTGCTCTGCTTGTGGCTCGATCCGGGCTCGTCGATTTTGGTAATGAGGCACTTCCTCATGTCAACGATCCACCTGTGCATCTCGTAGCATGTGTACACGCTCTTGGCCATGAACCTGAGGTGAGGTTCATCCAGTTGCCACATCCAGGCCCTTTGCCAGGATAGGGGACTTGTTCTCTGGGCATCCTTCTTCATCTTTTCGTAGTAGGAGTCGATGATGGCCGAGGCGGGTTCGACCAGGGAGTCCTTCTTCGTGTTACCCCAGACCCTGTAGTGGTCACGGATTTCGACAAGGTTCTTGCAGGCCAAGCCCTTAACACTGAGCGCATTTACATCATCTTTGGTATCCACCGTGGCAAACTTGTAGTCTGTTCTGTTGACAAACCTGTTGAAACGGTCGAAAGGCTCTGTGGCCATATTCAGTAGTAGTAGATGAGGACATGATGGCGCACGAACAACTATGCGACGACAACATTCTGATCTATGCCGGGACGACCGGCGGTGTACTAGAGGTCGATGCCGACCACCTTGTACTTGTCTCCAGCAAGCAACTGCTCAACCTTGTTGATGTAGTCGTCCACCACAGCCGGGTCGATGGTGTACACCACCAAGAGATCCATCTCCCTCGTGTGGGTCTCCACTCTATGCTCGCCGAACTCCATTGGAGCGCTGCTTGACATCCCCTCTCTATGTCTCGTCGTGGGTGTGCTTGTTGTGTTGTGGGGCACGATCGAAAGGTTGAAGAGACTAAGGTTATAATGGCCGCGAGAATTAAAGGGGAAGCCGGATAGCCAAGAATGTCGGCAGGCGCTGATGGTAGTTCTAATTTGCAGCGCGTAACTCCATCATGTCGCACGTAACTGCATGATGTGGCAACGCGCGCAGCGCAACCGCATGCATACGGGCCCCCCGACGTGATCATGCGCGCTTGCCATTGAGGCGACCGCGGAGCGCTCTGCTCGCGTCCCTCCGCGCGCGCTCTGCCAACGGTTGAACACGCAAGGAAAAGTTGTCCACATGCTGAGCGTGTCGATGAACGCGAGCAGAGCATGCCACGGCGCCTAACAGCGAGCAGAGCGCGTTGCGGCGCCTAACGACGGGATAAACCTTCATTCAAGTCAATCACAATAAGACCGGAACAGACATGTCTGTATTAAGCAAAGGGGTCGCACATGTCTGTATTGACTAGAACGAGAATGCAATAGAAAAAATAAGAATTAAGGCCACGATGATGCGATCGCAGTGGTGGTTACAGGAGGCAATAAGAAAGATGCATCCATCAACGTACGACCTCCTCCTCCGACCGGCGGCTAAGGAGCAGCGGCTTTTGTAGCGAGGTCAAGGTGCTTCTCAGCAAAGGCATCCAAGGCTTCCAGCCGGCTGAAGAAGGCCAACGTCGTAGTGTCCTCACTGGCCTTGTAGATACCTATGTACATGATTCGCTTGTACACATGGATGTGTAGGTCGACGGTTTCTTGCAGGGCGAGGCGCCTCACGGAGAGCGCGACCTCTAGGTGGACATTCTTCGTGGCGTCGGCGGGCAGTCGTAGGGCCACTAGTGCTTGAAAGAGGTTCCGACCATGGAGGCCGATTAGGGTGGTAGGCAATGAGGAGCCCGGGCGTGCGGGATGGAGGAGTACGGTGATGTCCTCCGCGAGCATCTTGGCGACGGTGAACCTGTTGGTGGTGCGAACGATCGTCTAGTCCAACTGAGAGTCGTAGCTAGCATCGACGACGGCCATCCACCAGCTGGTCGCCAACACCATATGGAGACGATCCACGGTGCAATGCCGCAGGTCGGCGTCATGGACCATCTGGCACAGCCGCTGGCTACTCGCGCGCATCGCCTCCATGGGTCTGGAGTGGGCACGTCTGCGCTTATTAGTGTAGGTGCTTAGGCAAGTGCTTAGGTAGGTGCATACGATGTTGTAGATGCATTAGAATGGAGGGGCGCCTTTATATGAGTGCAAACTATGTTGCATTCACATCGTGCTGCCTCTTTTCCCGGTCCTCCCATTACTTCCCTCATGCATTCACACGATGCTAATTGAAGGAGGATGCATCATTGGTCGTTCAACATTTCGAGAACCGCTACCCTCTCCCTTGTCTGCATTAAAGCCATATCGGGAACTGCACTACCCGCTGTCAAATCGAATAGTACTGCGCCGCCCGCAGCACGCCTGGCTGAACACGCCTCCTCGCCTCCATCTATGCTTAATTACTGAATTTTAGTTAAAAATTAGATACTGCTAGTGATTTTTAGCTTCATATATTGACAAATCGCAGTGTTACAAGGTTGGCAAATGGGAATGTTACTAGATCAACAAATGTCAATCTTTCTAGTTTGAAAAATGGCAACATACCCAATATTACAGATGCAAATTGCACCAAATTGTTTGTAAGTGGTTCACACGGGTCATCCAAAAGAACCGTTTGTGTTCAAGAGATGCACAAATCCTGCTCTCACTTTGCATATGGGTGTTCTATCTGAAACCATCATGCTTGTTGTGAGAAACTCTGGTTGGTGAGAAGCCTATACCCAAACCTGCCCCAAATGGGACAAAGTATTTACCACGACATGTTGATGCCGCTCCATGATAGCTTGCCAAGTTTCATGAATTTCAGACGAGTTTTGGATTTACTAGAATTTAAAAACCAGGTATCTCAATGTTTGCGGTCGAGCGACGGTGGCAGGGTGTTTGACATTCATTCCCATTTCTTGCATGGGACCTAAGCATGCACCCAAGGACAAAGATTTTATTTTTCAACCGATTTATATGCACTAGAGCATGTGCATGTAGTTCAAATTTGAATTTTGCACATAAATGTATTGAAAACTCACTTAATTCATAAAATGTCCAAACGAACCCCGAAAAATCACAAAAAATAACACAACACTCCTGTTGTACTATGTTGACAGGAGAAAAAAAAATTTGAAAGCAATAAGAGGCAAGGGATATCGTTTCGCCCCCAAAGTTCGGCCATTCCCTACCGAAACTATCATGCTTGTTGTGAGAAGCTCTGGTTTGTGAGAAGCATATACCCAAACCTGCCCCAAATGGGACAAAATTTACCACGCCACATTGATGCCGCTCCATGATAGCATGTCAAGTTTCATGAATTTCAGACGAGTTTGGATTTAGTAGAATTTAAAAACCAGGTATCTCAATGTTTGCGGCCGAGTGACGGTGGCAGGGTGTTTGACATTCATTCCCATTTCTTGCATGGGACCTAAGCATGCACCCAAGGACAAAGATTTGATTTTTCAACCAATTTATATGCACGAGAGCATGTGCATGTAGTTCAAATTTGAATTATGCACATAAATGCATTGAAAACTGACTTAATGCATAAAGATGTCCAAACGAACCCCGAAAAATCACAAAAAATAACACAACACTCCTGTTGTTCTATGTTGACACGAGAAAAAAATTGAAACAAATAAGAGGCAATGGATATCGTTTCGCCTCCAAAGTTGGGACGTTGCCTACCAAAACGATCATGCTTGTTGTGAGAAGCTCTGGTTTGTGAGAAGCATATACCAAAACCTGCCCCAAATGACAAAAATTTTACCATGGCATGTTGATGTCGCTCCATGATAGCATGCCAAGTTTCATGAATTTCAGGCAAGTTTTGGATTTACTAAAATTTAAAAACTAGGTATCTCAATGTTTGCGGCCGAGTGACAGTGGAGGGTGTTTGACATTCATTCCCATTTCTTGCATGGGACCTAAGCATGCACCCAAGGACAAAGATTTGATTTTTCAACCAATTTATATGCACGGGAGCATGTACATGAAGTTCAAATTTGAATTATGCACATAAATGCATTGAAAACTCACTTAATGCATAAAAATGTCCAAACGAACCCTGAAAAATCACAAAAAAATAACAAAGCACTCATGTTGTTCATTGTTGACACGAGAAAAAAATTGAAAGCAATAAGAGGCAATGGATATCGTTTCGCCCCCAAAGTTGGGGCGTTGCCTACCGAAACCATCATGCTTGTTTGTGAGAAGCTCTGGTTTGTGAGAAGCATATACCCGAACCTGCCCCAGATGGGACAAAAAATTTACCACGACATGTCAATGCCCCTCCATGATAGCATGCCAAGTTTCATGAATTTCAGATGAGTTTTGGATTTACTAGAATTTAAAAACCAGGTATCTCAATGTTTGCGGCCGAGTGACCGTGGCAAGGTGTTTGACATTCATTCGCATTTCTTGCATGGGACCTAAGCATGCACCCAAGGACAAAGATTTGATTTTTCAACCAATTTATATGCACGGGAGCATGTGCATGTAGTTCAAATTTGAATTATGCACATAAATGCATTGAAAACTCACTTAATGCATAAAAATGTCCAAACGAACCCTGAAAAATCACAAAAAATAACAGAGCACTCTTGTTGTTCTATGTTGACACGAGAAAAAAAAATTGAAAGCAATAAGAGGCAATGGATATCGTTTCGCCCCCAAAGTTGGGGCGTTCCCTACCGAAACCATCATGCTTGTTGTGAGAAGCTCTGGTTTGTGAGAAGCATATACCCAAACCTGTCCAAAATGGGACAAAAAATTTACCACGGCATGTCGATGCCGCTCCATGATAGCATGCCAAGTTTCATGAATTTCAGACGAGTTTTGGATTTACTAGAATTTAAAAACCGCGTATCTCAATGTTTGCGGCTGAGCGACGGTGGCAGGGTGTTTGACATTCATTCCCATTTCTTCCATGGGACTTAAGCATGCACCCAAGGACAAATATTTGATTTTAAACCAATATATATGCACGGGAGCATGTGCATTTAGTTCAAATTTGAATTATGCACATAAATGCACTGGAAACTCACTTAATGCATAAAAATGTCCAAACGAACCCCGATAAATCACAAAAAATAACAGAACACTCCTGTTGTTCTATGTTGACACGAGAAAAAAATTTGAAAGAAATAAGAGGCAATGGATATCGTTTCGCCCCCAAAGTTGGGGTGTTCCCTACCGAAACCATCATGCTTGTTGTGAGAAGCTCTGGTTTGTGAGAAGCATATACCCAAACCTGCCCCAAATGGGATAAAAAATTTACCACAGCATGTCGATGCCGCTCCATGATAGCGTGCGAAGTTTCATGAATTTCAGACGAGTTTTGGATTTACTAGAATTTAAAAACCAGGTATCTCAATGTTTGCGGCCGAGTGACAGTGGTAGGGTGTTTGACATGCATTCTCATTTCTTGCATGGGACCTAAGCATGCAGCCAAGGACAAAGATTTGAGTTTTCAACCAATTTATATGCAATGGAGCATGTGCATGTAGTTCAAATTTGAATTATGCACATAAATGCATTGAAAACTCACTTAATGCATAAAAATGTCCAAACGAGCCCTGAATAATTCCAATTCTTTTGTGATCACTGTAGATTAAAGGTCTAGCAATTCAAACACCGTCCATGGCAGTTGTGACCCCATTATGTAATTCAAATCAAGACGAAAAATCAAGTAGATCCCACATAGTTTATTATAACCAACCATGTTAGATGCAGCACAAAATATGTTGGAGCATCGTGGGAGTATAGTACGCATACGGCTTACGTGAGAAGGTGCGACGGCTACAGCCCACAGCCCGCTCTGAATAAGGGACCATGTCTGATGACACTTTGCGCGCATGTTTTTTGGCTGAAGTGATTGTCGGAGTAATTGGCCACGGATACCCCGAAGACGATGAGACAATAAATCAAGACATTGGGGCTAGCAAAGCCCCTCAGTCCGACTGCCCGGCCGCTTCTGCCGGCTCCCCGTCCGACTGCTCTGCCCAGCCGGCTGCCGACTGCCGACTGCTCCAACCAGCCGGCTGCCGACTACAGCCCGACCTGACACCGACAAGACACCGACAGGACGACCATACCGCGACGTCGTCTACAGTGTACCGTGTCCCCTGGGTACTGATTTATAAAGTACCCTAGGGGACAAGCATGACATGCACCATGCCACTAGCTATGCCTACATAGCTTGGCTTGTAAGCTACCCAAGGTAGTTTACAACCAAAGCCACTACCACCCATGCCACTAGCTAGCTTACACATTAAGCTAGCTACACACTATATATAGCAACCATCCATCTATCCACAAGGGCTCCCTAGGCACTCTCACATGCACTCACGCATGAGCACACACATGCTCACGGCCATAAGCCATGGGCATGGCCGGCCACTAGAGCATGCCACATACGTGCATATATGGAACCAGATGCCTGTGGCACTGCTTTCAGATATAGCTCAAGGAGCACTCTCTACCAGATGTACATACCAGATATGCTCATACATGCAGGAGTAGGGGTGTTATCTCTCCGGAGAGCCCCGAACCTGGGTAAACTAGCGTGCTACTCGCATACCCGTCCTCGAATATTCCGGCAGCAGTCTTGCCCCCACACTCAAGCCATCCATTGGCATATGTTGCACCCAACCCCCGACATTTGGCACCCACCATGGGGCGGTACTATGCTACTGTGCTACTGCTGGTTTCCCAGTCCGGGGCGGGACCATTTTTGTCTTCCCCGCCGCGGCGTCGCGCCGTGTCTTCGATAGTGGTCGGGGGTTTGACATCGACATGCCCCCGAAATTACCGCGAGGGGCGGCGCGCCCTCGCCGTCGGCCTCTCCATCTTCATCACCCCCGTCGTGTCATCGCTATCGCCTCTCCGGTGGCGCTCGAGGGCCCGACATCGACACGCCCCTGGGGTGGCCGCACGGGACGGCGCGTCCGCGTTGTCGACCTTGACACCGTCGGACTCACCCTCTTCTCCGCTGACGCTCCACACTACACGCCTCGCCAGCTCCTCACGAGCATCCGCGGCTTCGCGCTCCATTGTCCAGGCAGCGGCGGCGCTGCTCAGCATCGTCGCCGAGTCCGGCCAGTGCGCGCTTGTCTGCCTCCCGCTGCTCCCAAACTGCAGCCGCTCTCGCCCACTTGCGCTTTTGCCATACACTTTCCAGATACGAGTCTTACACAAGATGTACATGCCCTACACACTACTCAGGCTGTCTGATGATGGCTATTCGCAAGTCAGATGCAAGATAGGCACAACCTGGACACTAACGACACACCCCGGCCTTGGCTCCGATCGTGCGTTGTCCCAGGTCACGCACGTCCACCTCCAGCTGCCTTGTCGTTGCATCTGCTTCGCCTGGCGCCGTCCCCGTCACCACTCCTGCGCTACAAAGCCTCTGTCCACACCGCCATGCGTCTCGTGCGGCGTCTGCTGATCCACGCCCGCGGTCCGGCCGCTCCATGACGCGCCTTCCCTCCTACTGCGTCGTCCACGCACTGGGCTTGGGCACCCCATGCCCTAGCGCCTGCCACCCGCCCCGCTCCGCAGGGTTCCCGAGCCGCCTGCCAGTCGGCCCCGCTCTAGCCGGCAACCGCGCGCACTGCCGGCTCCCCCGCGCCCTGGGCCACTTGCTCCGCTCCCGCTGCACCAGCTGCAGCTCCCTGTCGCCTCCCTGCGCCGGCTCGGCCGCGCGCGTCCGCCTCCGCACCGCTCCGCTTGGCCGCCTGCGCCTCAACGTGCCTCCGCACCACCCTCGGGCCCGGCCTCCCGCGGCCGCTGCGCTCCGCCGGCGTCGTCCCGTGCCGCTGCTGGTCCTCTGTTGGGTTCGTGCGCGCCGGCCACTGTCGGGTCTGGCTTCGCCCGTCCTCGCAGCCACGCGGTCGCGGCCCCCGCGACCAGCTCCGCCTTCGCCCTCGCCGACCCCGCCCTGCGTCGGGCCTCCTCTAGCCGGCCACGGCTCCGGGCCGCCTCTCGCCCCGTGCGCCTCGCGCGCCCGTTCGACTCTGGGTGGCCGGCTCGCCGCCCCGCCTCCGCCAGCACCCGTCGTGCGCCGTCCGGCCCCCGCTGCTCGCTGTTGCCGCCTTCTACGAGCGGAAAAAGAAAGAGAAAGAGAAGTCAGGGGACGGCTGCTGCGAAGAGTCGGACGGCTGCTGCTGGGTCAACAAAGTGTGCCGACTGGCAACCTAGTCGGGTGCTGAAGAAAAAAAAGAGTGACCAACTGCCCAAAAAGCAGAAAGAAAGAAAGAAAGAGATGCGGGCCGACTGCTCCCATCAACACGGACACAAGGGCGAAACGTCCGGCTGCTCGCTGCCAACAGACGGACAAAGAGATGAAAAGAAAAAAAACGTCTGAATGACCCGTCCGCCGGCTTCGCCACTCGGATGGTCAGACGTGACCCGCGCTGTTGGCTGCGCCAAGCCGGCTAGACTGCCTCCTGCTCCATCGACACACCCAGCGGGTGCGCTGACGCGCCCCCGTGAAGAAAGAGAAGACAAAGTAGTTGCGGGGAGATCCGGCCGGACTGCTCTGCAGTCGGCCCGAATGTCAGGGGCTACACCCAGCGGGTGCGCTGACGCGCCCCCACGAGGAAGAAGACAAAGTAGTTGCCGGGAGATCCGGCCCGACTGCTTAGTAGTCGGCCCAAATCTCAGGGGCTACACCCAGCGGGTGCGCTGGCACGCCCCCTCGAAGATTGCAAACAAGAGAAGAGTTTTTTCCGGCTCCCAGCAGCCGATGGAAGAAAAAAAAGAAGAAGAAGAAAATGGGCGTTGCAAGACACCTCGCCGCCTGGCCGGTCGAGCCTGACCGGCCGGGACCCCCCCTTCGAGCACCCGAAGGCTCCAAGGCTGCACCTAGCGGGTGCGCCGGCGCACTCCGCGAGCGTCGAGCCGCTCCGGCTGTCTTCGGCAAACTCCGCGTCGGCCACGCGAAAACCAATGTGAGCTCCTCACCCGCATATTTTTTGCACCACGCAAGCACGGATAACCCCGAGCGATGCGCGGGGGATGTATCCGCATTCTATTACAGTTGCATCACTATTCGCCCCGGCACCAGCCAGAGTTGGCCCGGGGGCTGGTCACTTGGCCTGAGACGTTAGTTCCCGTAGACGGCTTAGTAGCGTGCGTGGTACCAAAGGCCCACTCTCAGTCACAGACCGTAGAGCAGCTGTCCGGCTGGCCAGAGTGAACACTGGAGGCCACCCACATGAAAAACGTCCGGGAAGAAAAACGGTTCGGGCGACCCGGTCGTTTCCTTTACATGTATCTGCTCGGTCGAATCTGCTCCCAGACTCTGAGTACTGTACACTCCACTTCGTGGCCCACTCTCAACCACAGATCGCAGAGCGGCTGTCCGGCGAGCGAGAGCACAAGCCAAAAAGCGGAGGGAACACGAAAAAGATTAAGGGCGCTCGGATGAAACCGAGTCGGCACCCTCCGCATAAAACTCACAATACTAAAAGCAATCATTTGATATATCTGCGTGGACTAACTTTGTCTTTCGCATGATCATTTCCATGAACACCCGCCAAAAAACCTCCGCCCAACTTTGCCAAGTTGCCCGGAGGCTTGGGGGCTACTGTTGGAGTAATTGGCCACGGATACCCCGAAGATGGCGAGACAATAAATCAAGACATCGGGGCTAGCAAAGCCCCTCAGTCCGACTGCCCGGCCGCTCCTGCCGGCTACCTGTCCGACTGCTCTGCCCGGCCGGCTGCCGACCGCTAACCAGCCGGCTGCCGACAGTGCTGACCAGCCGGCTGCCGACTGCAGCCTGACCCAACACCGACAAGACACTGATGGGACGACCATACCGCGTCGTCATCTACAGTGTACCGTGTCCCCTGGGTACTGATTTATAAAGTACCCCAGGGGACAAGCATGACATGCACCATGCCACTAGCTAGGCCTACATAGCTTGGCTTGTAAGCTACCCAAGGTAGCTTACAACCAAAGCCACTACCACCCATGCCACTAGCTAACTTACACAATAAGCTAGCTACACACTATATATAGCAACCATCCATCCATCCACAAGGGCTCCCTGGGCACTCTGACATGCACTCACGCATGAGCACACACATGCTCACGACCATAAGCCATGGGCATGGTCGGCCACTAGAGCATGCCACATACGTGCATATATGGAACCAGATGCCTGTGCCACTGCTTTCATATACAGCTCAAGGAGCACTCTGTACCAGATGTACATACCAGATATACTCAGACATGCAGGAGTAGGGGTGTTATCTCTCTGGAGAGCCCCAAACCTAGGTAAACTAGCGCATGCTACTCGCATACCTGTCACCGAATATTCCAGCAGCAGTCTTGCCCCCACACTCAAGCCATCCATTGGCATATGTCACACCCAGCCCCCGATAGCGATTCCAAATTTTCGGCTTCTACGGAAATATCTACCTCCCCGCCCCCTCCCGCTTACCAAAAGCCACATTTCCCCTGTTTCCGCCTTCCTTTCCAAGTTGAAACCTTCACTCCTTGCTTGCAGCGTTGCCGCCTCCTCGCCGGTGACCCTCCTTCACGCTGCTCGTCCTCGCCTATCCAGGCAAGTAATCCACACCCGACCCTCATTCTCCTCCTCCTTTCACATCCCACATGCCCTAACCGTTGGCGCGAGCGCGACACCTTCCACCCAAATCACCGACCCCTCCACCAAATAAGCGCCGGCCTAAGCCATGGTGCATGTAGTATAGCCAGGACCTCAAGGAGCATTTGGCAGCGGAGAAGCAAATCGCGGCCGCACACATGGATGAGGTCGTGATGGCTGTCATTCGTGCCGACCCCCAAATCTTGGAGGAGCACCTCGCCGTCAAGGCCACCGTTGACGCCTCACGTGCCGATGCCGCGACACAGTTGGCTGCTTTAAACGATAGTTAGTGGTGTTTTCTCGAGGCCACCGTCGGTGCCTTCGACGAAGACTATGAGGTGTTTCTCAACGTGCGTGTGCTTATCTCATCTCGAGAGCCAGTAGGTTGGTGCCCGGAGCGGCTCAGGCAACTCACCACTACAATGAGGGCACCCACAATGCGGAGGCCTCGCCCTCTTCCATGTCCAAGGAGCCAATCATCATCGATATCTCCGACAATGAGGAGTAGCTTGTCTTATTAGCTCACTATAAGGACCCATGTTTAGTTTGCTAGCTACTACATTTCCTTAACAAATTCTAGTGAATTGTGCTATCTACTTTTACCATGCAATCTTCTACTATAGTGTATATGTTCTATATGTCGTGCAATGTGGTGTTCAGTTAACTGCTTGGTTCAAATATGCAAATGTGATGTTCAATTCTTCAGGGTTTAATATTCCCAAGTTGTTAAGCGTGCTTGGTTTGGTTAACTGTCTGATCTTATATTAGGAGTATGTTATATTGTGCAATGTGGTGCTCAGTTAACGTTTGGTTCATTTGTTGTGGTGTTTAGTTAACTGCTTGGTTCAATTTTGCAATGCGATGTCCAATTGTCATGGGTAGAATTTTGTACTGTTGTTCATGTGAGGAATAAATCGAATTTGGCTGCACTTAATACATGAGAAACATATACAAGTGCTATATTTCCTAGTTCTTAATCATGCTTGGTTTGGATAAATGGGTTTTTCATGTGTCTTGAATTAATCTGATGAATCTGCAATGTGCTAATTTTTCATCAACATATTTTACTGATAACATGCGAACCCTTACTTAACCTGATGACTAGCTACCTTATATGTGTTGCAGGGAAACAATGGGAAGCACTTAGGTTTACAAGATGGTACTAACTATTATACCTTGCCTTTTGTATTCCTTTGCCCCGTTTCCAATATAGAGAAGATATTTATGCACATCCTTGTTTTCAGGATTCACTGATGATTACCTTTCAAACCACCTCTATGGTTAGGTGGCGAGGAAAGTTTCATACAACACCCACGGTTCAATATTGAAGTGTTCCTAAAGAGGTCAAAGGATGGACGATCAATCATCCACAGGCACTGGCCTAAAGTTGCAAAGACCTTCAACATGAATGAAGGCTCAATATTCGCCTTCTGCTTCAGCAGTTTTCTAGGTGAGATGCATCTCTCTATTTACCGTCTATGATGCTAATTTCGAAAGGTTCTAGATGTTGCATGTGAAACTTGCTGCCGGTGCAGTTGTGTAATGGGGTGGCTGAGTGCTGAAGCTATATCATGTTGTACTACGATGTATTTCAATTATGAAATCCTGCTTCCTTAATATGGAAATGGAATATATTATGTTCTTAATATGAATGTCAATTAGATTAGTAAATGGATTATTAATAATAGGGCAATTAGCCCGCTAATTGGACAATTAGCTTGTTAATTGGGGTTTCCTATTGCAAACGGTTAATGAGAAAACACCGTGGGCGATGACCTCGGGCAACGCACACAGTTTCTAGGAATAAACCATGTTGGATCAATGAACAATCACACACGACATTCTCTTGAAAACTGTTTGCTTTACACCACCTTGCGCAAATGTTTTCCTTGGAGTGACTGTGTGGGATATATATACGAACGGAAACGTTTAGCGGTGACTGACTGTGTGGGATGTACTTACGAATGGAAATGATTTCGCCTATATAATTGTATTTTTTAGCACTACTATACATATTTCTGTATTTGAGTGCTCACCGGTCGCACACGACCTCATTTTGCCGAGCGTGTGTGCCAGGACGGCATATCCCCGACGGTTTCTGGGTCGTGTGGGAAGGACCCCCCCCCCATCACCCACACTGACTTAGTGACGGTTTCGAATGCCGTCGCGGAAAGGGGTTAAAAACCGTTTGTTTAGGACCAACACGTACCAGTGACTATTCTAATTGGAGATGATGGGTGGCTTTCGCATCACATATCTATATATATACCCCTATATAATGTGCGAATAACTTTGAAAGGTGGTCGTTAGATGAAGCCAATCCAACGATGCAGAGATGGAAAATTTGAGCAGTACTGGCCGTTGGATATCATCTACATTCCACCAGATTTAAGCATAATGCACAAACCTTAAAACACAAGCACTTCTCCTTTGTTCTAGAATCTTCCATATCATAATTGCCCAAAAAAATTCTACATGAATTGCCATTATTTGTTTTTACTTTATTCTTTACAACGCACAATTCCATGAATCTTAAAATAGATTGGCTTTTTTTATAAAAACTAAATGATTTTGAATGAGATGAACAATAAGAATTAAACGAACATCTACATCATGCATATATGACTCAAAGATTACATGCTATAATGTGGTATTTATTCATAATTTGGTTGCCAAATCTCATGTGTTCAATGCACGTGTACCTTACTAGTATAAATGGTGTTTGTCTGTGTGTGTGTTGTGCGGGTTAAACACATTGTACGTAGTATCATACATGGTTTAGATTCCGAACATCTAGCTAGAGCATACATGAACTATGATTTGAATTCGACATAAAATGGATACATATATTTGAATTTGAGATCATATGTACATGTAGTTCGTATTTATATAGGAATTTACTACTATATTCATGTCATTTGTTGTGAAGATAATATTTAGATGGTTGTATAACTAACCTGAGTACAATCCCATTCAAACAGGGAAAATGTACTCAAATTTAATCCATATGCTAGACAACATGAATTATTTTTTTATTGTTGAGGGAAGTTCAAATTGATTTGGTCTTGTACACGTTATGTTTGTTGTCCCAATTTTTTTAGTTTTGTTGTTGTTGTATTTGAATGCATTTCTAGTAATATAGTAAAATGGGACATGGCTCTCTCTAGTGATGAGGTGTGAATTGTCTCTTTTTGTACACGTTAAGCTTGTTCTCTCGAAATTTCAAGCTGCGCCTTGTTATGCTGAAATTTCAAGCTAGCATCTCTGTCTATTGTGCTGCGAAACTCCCACCTCTTCAACCCGTACCTTGTTACCCTGAAATATTTAAGATATATCTTTTTCTCATTGTGCTCCAAAAACTCCCTCCATCTCAACCTGCGCCTTGCTATTCCAAAATTACAACGCACATGCAAACTCCCACCTCCTGCGAGATCCCGACACGCGAAATGCCCGTGATACCCCTGAACCAAAAGAACCGACTACCCGGGGTACTTTCGTAACTTACCCCACATTTCGGACAAACACGTCCCTAAGACATGGTTCCCCCTCCCATCCCATCCGCCCAGCCATTCGTACACCGAGGCCGCGAAAACCCGCGAAGCCCCACACCCTCCTTTGTCCGCCACCCAGCCGGAGCCTCTTCCCCGACAACATCGTCCACAACAACACCTCGACGTCCCTCATACACCGCATCGCACGAGGATCTATCGTCGATCTTGTCACCCCTCCGGTTCAGCCACCCTGTCCTCCACCTCCAAGGAGCTACCCCGACGTTCCCCTCATCTTTTGTGCCACCTCCATTCCCACACCGTTGTGTTCACCTGCACCACCAGAAGAGCAGCATCATCACCGATTCCTCAGATGAAGCTAAGGACTAATCGGCGCCACCAAAGAGGTTCCACACTAATTGCTGCATTTTCTTCTTGATTCAATCTCACGATGCTGCCGGCACTCGGTCCCAAGCCGACATGGCGCGGCTCCATCCACGGCGGCATCGCCGACCACTTCCTCCACGTCATCGCTTCCTCAACGGTGGCGTCCACATCAGTAGGAGCTGTTGCTGCTTTGGCTCACGCTCGCACTGCTGCTCTGCTCTTGCTCTCGGTCCCCTGCCTGGTCTGCTCTTGCTCTTGCTCGCTCTCGCTCTTGCTTGCGCTGCTGCTCTTGCTCTTGCTTGCGTTGCTGCTTGATGTCTACTACACAACCTTCTTCTTGTAGACGTTCTTGGGCCTCCAAGTGCAGAGGTTTGTAGGACAGTAGCAAATTTCCCTCAAGTGGATGACCTAAAGTTTATCAATCCGTAGGAGGCGTAGGATGAAGATGGTCTCCCTCAAGCAACCCTGCAACCAAATAACAAAGAGTCTCTTGTGTCCCCAACACACCCAATACAAAGGTAAATTGTATAGGTGCACTAGTTCGGCGAAGAGATGGTGATACAAGTGGTATATGGATAGTAGATAATAGTTTTTGTAATCTGAAATAATAAAAACAGCAAGGTAACGAATGATAAAAGTGAGCGTAAATGGTATTGCAATGCTAGGAAATAAGGCCTAGGGTTCATACTTTCACTAGTGTAAGTCCTCTCAACAATACTAACATAATTGGATCATAAAACTATCCCTCAACATGCAACAAAGAGTCACTCCAAAGTCACTAATAGCAGAGAACGAACGAAGAGATTATGGTCGGATACGAAACCACCTCAAAGTTATTCTTTCCAATCAATCCGTTGGGCTATTCCTATAAGTGTCACAAACAGCCCTAGAGTTCATACTAGAATAACACCTTAAGACACAAATCAACCAAAACCCTAATGTCACCTAGATATTCCAATGTCACCTCAAGTATCTGTGGGTTTGATTATACGATATGCATCACACAATCTCAGATTCATCTATTCAACCAACACAAAGGATATCAAAGATTGCCCCAAAGTTCTACCGGAGAATCATGACGAAAACGTGTGCCAACCCCTATGCATAGGTTCATGGGCGGAACCCGCAAGTTGATCACCAAAACATACATCAAGTGAATCACGTGATATCCCATTGTCACCAGAGATATCCACGGCAAGACATACATTAAGTGTTCTCAAGTCTTTAAAGACTCAATCCGATAAGATAACTCCAAAGGGGAAACTCAATTCATTACAAGAGAGAAGAGGGGGTGAAACATCATAGGATCCAAATATAATAGCAAAGCTCGCGATACATTAAGATCGTATCATCTCAAGAACACGAGAGAGAGAGAGAGAGAGAGATCAAACACATAGCTACTGGTACATACCCTCGGCCCCGAGGGATAACTACTCCCTCCTCGTCATGGAGAGCACCGGGATGATGAAGATGTCCGCTGGAGAAGGATTGCCCCCTCCGGCAGGGTGCCGGAACGGGTCTAGATTGGCTTTCGGTGCCTACGGAGGCTTCTGGCGGCGGAACTCCTGATCTATTCTGTGTTTTGGAAGTTTTAGGGTACGTGGAGTTATATAGGCAGAAGAAGCACGTCAGGGGAGCCACGAGGGCCCCACGAGGCAAGGGGGGCGCGCCCAGGGGGGTGGGCGCACCCCCTACCCTCGTGAGCTCCTCCTTCCTTCCTTGACGTGGGATCCAAGTCCATCGGGTGGCTTTCGTTCCAAAAATAACTTCTCTAGTTGATTTCGTTCCATTTTGACTCCGTCTGATATTCCTTTTCTTCAAAACACTAAAATAGGCATAAAACAGCAAATCTGGGATGGGCCTCCGGTTAATAGGTTAGTCCCGAATGTAATATAAAAGTGGATAATAAAGCCCAATATTGCCCAAAACAGTAGATAATATAGCATGGAGCAATGAAAAATTATAGATATGTTGGAGACGTATCACTCCTCTACTCTTGCGCGCGCTGGTGCTGCACGAGTAGCATATCCTGCTCTTCCTCGAGCCCATGCAGTTGCTACCCGAGATGCTGCTACACCACCTGTTGCCCCGGCTCTCGCACACGCTGCTTCTGCTACTTTTCTGCTACTAGTGTGTTCTGTTTCGACAATAAAATTTAGTTTCGATAGTTAAATTTAGTTTCGGCAGTTAAATTCTGTTTCGGCAGTTAAATTCAGTTTGGCAGTTAAGTTCAGAGATGAGCAGCTGATGTATTTTACATCTAGCACTTTGTGGTTATGTATTTTACGTTATCTATTGGAGATGCTATTAGAATTCCACTCAGGTTAACGTTGTCTCTCTTGTCCTGCTTCAGCCTCGACGTCGTACAACTCACCGGAGCTGCTGCAATGACGAAACCCTCCATCACAGTGAAGCAGTACCCTGGGCTCCATCTCCAGATGCCTAAGATCTTCTTCCCCTCCTCCGACAGCCAAATCAGCCAAATAATCCTCACTGATCAACCCAATCACACTGAGATCGACATGGCTTTCCCAAAGAGGTTGTACAGTTATTGCATCTCTTTTTTACTCTACATGTTATATATATTGTCCACTGAGCACACATAGTAACGTGAAATACGATTAGTTTCTCCTACTATATGACAAGCAATGAGGTACCAAGCAACTTAGCTATCCGTGATGAACTCTCTTGAATGCCATCATTATTTATCTCTGCGCGTTTGAGCTGTGCATTTGTAGATGGGCCTGGGAGTTGAGCTAGTAGGGCAGCGGGTTGGGTCCAAAGTAGTAGAAGTAGCACACAAACATTTTTTTAGTGTAGGCTTTTCCCTGCTCAAGCCTTCCTACTAGAATCACCAGTGCTTGAAAGGAAAATGAAGGAAAAACACAGTAATTGGAAAGTTTCCTATGGTACTACTATTCATGCATTTGGTTCAAAGGAATGGAGCAAAGGAAAACTGTAGGATTTCTTCCTTTAGTGTCTCCTTGAAAGAAGAACCATAGGAATTTTAATATCCACTTGTCCTCCTTTTCAAATTCCTATTCATGAAGCACAAGACTAAGAGATAGTAGCATAATAGCATTATAACCGTACATTTCATTATGGCTTGACTTAATCTCACCATGCTTCTTTGCATCCTGTGATCTTCCAATTCTCGTGAACCAAACACCCAGATTGGCAGAAATCCTGTGTTTTTAAATTCTCTGTTTTGCACGTGCATTCCTATCCTATTCCTGTGTATTTCATATCCCTGCAATGTTAGAATCCTCAAATTCAAACAAGCCCGTACACAATTACTTCTGTTACAGATATGTGTCAAAGAAAACCTTATGTGGTTTGTCCCACTCATGTCGTGCTGTGTTAAACTCCACCTCAGTTGCTCCAACGACGGAAGGGTTCACCACAGCAGGGATCCGCCCTCTAGACTATCTTTCGCCAGCTCAGATCTTCTTCCCCACCGCCGGCAGCCACGACAACTGCATTACCATCATCAATTGAGCAAATGACCTTGAGGACTAACGGGTAAGCAAGAGAGGTTGCACTCTTTCATGTCTGCTTACGTTATGCATCGCTTAATATGATGACATGCTACTTTATTGTCCTGTTCACCTATTAGACTCCGAGTCAGGTCCAAACTAATGCTCAAACTTGAGTTTTAAAATGGTTGTGGGGTACATATTGGGGTGGCAATCAATACTATCTGGTTAATCTCGGGTGTCTACTATGAGTTTCATGTTGGGTGGAAACAAACATTAAAGGAGCCATTATCTGTATTTTTTAACTAAAGCTATTATCTGCCTGCCATTGCACTACTGCAGGATGCTGCTAATGCAACACTACGATCAAAGACCCTTCGAGAAACTGTGTGTGATGCAATAATTGCAACCGTGGTGTATGAAAACCGTAAAAAATGTATAAAACGTTTGCGATGATGGATGCATCAAACACGGTTCAGATTTTGTTGCGTGCACGATGAAGGGCATACGGTTCAGTTCAATTAACTGTTTGCGATGAGGATGAACAATAGAAACGGGCGACCAGATGAAGGCATGTGTGATACACAACATATGGTTCACTCGGATGAACTGTTTGTGATTAGGCAACACAAAAGAAACGGGTAGCTAGATGAAGGTGTGTGCGATATACAGCATACGGTTTACTCGGATGAACTATTTGTGATTAGGCAACACAAAAGAAACGGTCAGCCAGATCAAGGTGTGTGCGATATACGCATGTAGTTCACTCGGCCCGTGTTGTCAGTGTGTGACCTCTATGGCAGTCGTTCGCTCTACAGGCGCCTCTTCGTGTACCATGGCAACCGTCCACCGACTCTTCGCCTTTCCCTCTCGATTTGGAACTGCTGTCGCACGCTCTTTCTCCCTCCTCCATTTGACTTCACCCTTCCTTCTGCCATTGTTTGATCGTCTTCTCCATGGAGGGAACAGGCGGGAAACGAACCCGTTATTCTTGCCCCGATCTTAATGATGACGCGGTGGAGGAACTCATTGATCGGTGCGACGTCATCACCTCGGCTAGCATGTCAGGTTCGTTCAAGACCATTCTCGACTCAACTAATAACATCATTACAAGGACCCCAAGGGTCCAGGAGCGATCTGATCTCCCCTATGTTCTTCACCGTGACCCTGCTGACTGGCGCGGGGGCGAGGGAAGCCTCTCCTTGTGTAAGTTGATGTTGCTTGATAATGATATGTATGATGTTAAGATGCCATCGCTTGAGGGCAAGGCTTGGGTAGGCGCAAATGGAGGTTGGGTCATTTATATTGGGTACAACTGCGAGTGGGAACTTGTGAATGTGTACACTCGTCACTAGGTTCCACTTCCAAAAATCTCAGACGACTGCCTAGAGGTTGAGTACACCGGTATTCTACGTGTCTGATTAATAGCCAAAATCCGTGTGTGAACATAATAGCTGACGGTTTCCAATGCAGAACCGTGTCTGATTAATGATCTCGCCATTCACCTACCAAAACTTGAGCCACGAGATTGATAGCCAATCGTATGGGAGTCGGTTGTCTTGCCAGATCTTTACATTTTCTTTTTTGAACACCAGATATTTACATCGTCTGATGATTTTTTTACTCGCACACAAGTACACAAAAATATGATTTTTATGGTTAGGCGTTGCATGTAGATGTAGTTCAAATTTGAATTACGGTCATTAAATGGTTAGAAAATCACTTAAATGTCTTTAAAAGGTCAAATTACCCCTGAAATTTTCCAATTTTTCACAAGACAGTTGTATTAGTGCACGTTAAACGTAGAAAACAATTTGAAGGTCGTAAGAGGAAGCTATCTCCCATTCGTCATCAAACATGCATTGTTCCCTCTCAGAACCACGAACCTTCTAGCGAGTTGCTCAGGTTTGTGAGGGGTGTGTGTCCAAACGTTTGTCAAATAGGCCAATTTTTTTTACCACATCATCTTGGTGCCATGACATTAAATCAAGCAAGGTTTCATGTTTTTCTGATCATTTTTTAATTTTTTGGAATTAAAATGCCATGCTACTACATGCATGTGAGCACATGCCTTGAGACCAATATGTTTGAAAATTCCTTCTAATCTACTGCACATGGAATTAACTCACACACAAGTACACAAAAATATGATTTTTCAAACTTTTATGGTTAGGCGTTGCATGTAGATGTAGTTCGAATTTGAATTATAGTCATTAAATGGTTAGAAAATCACTTAAATGTCTTTCAAAGGTCAAATGACCACTGAAATTTTCAAAAATTTCACCTGACAGTTGTATTAGTGCATGTTAGACGTAGAAAAAAATTGAAGGCCTTAGGAGGAAGCTATGTCCCGTTGGTCAACAAACATGCATTGTTCCCTCTCTGAACCACGAACCTTCTAGTGAGTTGCTCCGGTTTGTGAGGGGTTTGTGTACAAACTTTTGTCAAACAGGCCAATTTTTTTACCACATCATCTTGGTGGCATGACATTAAATCAAGCAAGGTTTCATGTTTTTCTGATCATTTTTTAATTTTTTTGGAATTAAAATGCCATGCTACTCCATGCATGTGTGCCCATGCCTTGAGACCAATATGTTTGAAAATTCCTTCTAATCTACTACACATGGAATTAACTCGCACATAAGTACACAAAATTATGATTTTTCAAACCGTTATGGTTAGGTGTTGCATTTAGATGTAGTTCAATTTGAATTACGGACATTAAATGGTTAGGAAATCACTTAAATGTCTTTAAAAGGTCAAATGACCCCTGAAATTTTCAAAAATTTCACCTGGCAGTTGTATTAGTGCACGTTAGACGTAGGAAAAAATTGAAGGCCATAAGAGGAAGCTATCTCCCGTTCGTCATCAAACATGCATTATTCCCTCTCGGAACCACGGACCTTCTAGTGAGTTGCTCCGGTTTGTGAGGGGTGTGTGTCCAAACTTTAGTCAAATAGGCCGATTTTTTTACCACGTCATCTTGGTGGCATGACATTATATCAAGCAAGGTTTCATGTTTTCTGATCATTTTTAATTTTTTGGAAATATAATGCCATGCTACTCCATGCATGTGTGCCCATGCCTTGAGACCAATATGTTTGAAAATTCCTTCTAATTTACTGCACATGGAATTAACTCGCACACAAGTACACAAAAATATGATTTTTCAAACCGTTATGTTTGGCATTGCATGTAGATGTAGTTCAAATTTGAATTATGGTCATTAAATAGTTAGAAAATCACTTAAATATATTTAAAAGGTCAAATGACCCCTGAAATTTTCAAAAATTTCACCTGACAGTTGTATTAGTGCACGTTAGACGTAGAAAAAAATTGAAGGCCGTAAGAGGAAGTTATTTCCCGTTTGTCATCAAACATGCATTGTTCCCTCTCGGAACCACGAACCTTATAGTGAGTTGCTCCGGTTTGTGAGGGGTGTGTGTCCAAACTTTCGTCAAACATGCCAATTTTTTTTACCACATCATCTTGGTGGCATGACATTAAATCAACCAAGGTTTCATGTTTTTCTGATCATTTTTTTATTTTTTAGAATTAAGATGCCATGTCACTCCATGCATACGTATGCATGTGTCCATGTCGTCAGACCAATATGTTTGAAAATTCCTTCTAATTTACTGCACATGGAATTAACTTGCACACAAGTACACAAATATGATTTTTCAAACTGTTTTGGTTAGGCATTGCATGTAGATTTAGTTCAAATTTGAATTACGGTCATTAAATGCCTAGAAAATCACTTAATTTTTTTAAAAGGTGAAATGACCCCCAGAATTTTCAAAAAATTCACATTACAGTTGTAGTAGTGCATGTTAGAGATAAAAAAATTGAAGGCCGTAAGAGGAAGCTATCTCCCATTCGTCATCAAACATGCATTGTTCCCTCTCAGAACCATGAGCCTTCTAGTGAGTTGCTCCGGTTTGTGAGGGGTGTGTGTCCAAACTTTTGTCAAACATGCCAAATTTTTTACCACATCATCTTGGTGGCATGACATTACATCAACCAAGGTTTCATGTGTTTCTGATATTTTTTTTTAATTTTTTGGAATTAAAATGAGATGTCACTCCATGCATACATATGCATGTGTCCATGTCATGAGACAAATATGTTTGAAAATTCCTTCTAATTTACTGCACATGGAATTAACTCGCACACAAGTACACAAATATGATTTGTCAAACCGTTATGGTTAGGCATTGCATGTAGATGAAGTTCAAATTTGAATTAAATGGTTAGAAAATCACTTAAATGTCTTTAAAAGGTCAAATGACCCGTGAAATTTTCAAAAATTTCACATGACAGTTGTATTAGTGCATGATAGACATAGAAAAAAAACTGAAGGCCGTAAGAGGAAGCTATCTCCTGTTTGTCATTAAACATGCATTGTTCCCCCTCGGAACCACGAACCTTCTAGTGAGTTGCTCCGGTTTGTGAGGGTTGTGTGTCCAAACTTTAGTCAAATAGGCCAATTTTTTTACCACATCATCTTGGTGGCATGACATTAAATCAACCAAGGTTTCACGTTTTCTGATCATTTTTTAAATTTTCTAGAATTAAAAAGCCATGTCACTCCATGCATACGTATGCATGTGTCCATGTCGTGAGACCAATATGTTTCAAAATTCCTTCTAATTTATTGCACATGGAATTAACTTGCACACAAGTACACATATATAATTTTTCAAACCATTTTGGTTAGGCATTGCATGTAGATGTAGTTCAAATTTGAATTACGGTCATTAAATGGCTAGAAAACAACTTCAATTTTTTCAAAGGTCAAATGACCCCTAGAATTTTCAAAAATTCCACATTATAGTTGTAGTAGTGCACGTTAGACGTAGAAAAAAATTGAAGGCCGTAAGAGGAAGTTATCTCCCATTCGTCATCAAACATGCATTGTTCCCTCTCGGAACCACGAGCCTTCTAGTGAGTTGCTCCGGTTTGTGAGTAGTGTGTGTCCAAACATTCGTCAAACATGCCAGTTTTTTTACCACATCATCTTGGTGGCATGAATTACATCAACCAAGGTTTCATGTATTTCTGATATTTTTTAAATTTTGTGGAATTAAAATGCCATTTCACTCCATGCATACATATGCATGTGTCCATGTCGCGAGACAAATATGTTTGAAAATTCCTTCTAATTTACTGCACATGGAATTAACTCGCACACAAGTACACAAATATGATTTGTCAAACCGTTATGGTTAGGCGTTGCATGTAGATGTAGTTCAAATTTGAATTAAATGGCTAGAAAATCACTTAAATGTCTTTGAAATGTCAAATGACCCCTAGAATTTTCCAAAAATTCACATTACAGTTGTAGTAGTGCACATTAAACATAGAAAAAATTTGAAGGCCGTAAGAGGAAGCTATCTCCTGTTCGTCATCAAACATGCATTGTTCCCTCTCGGAACCCCGAGCCTTCTAGTGAGTTGCTCCGGTTTGTGAGGGGTGTGTGTCCAAACTTTCGTCAAACATGCCAAAAAAAATCCACGTCATCTTGGTGGCATGAAATTACATCAACCAAGGTTTCATGTGTTTCTGATTTTTTTTAATTTTTTGGAATTAAAATGCCATGTCACTCCATGCTTAAGTGTGTCATAGCCTTGAGACCAATATGTTTGAAAATTCCTTCCAATTTACTGCGCCGCACACAAGTACCCAAAATATGAGTTTTCAAACCGTTATTGTTAGCTATTGCATGTACATGTAGTTCAAATTTCAATTACGGTCATTAAATGGCTCGAAAATCACTTAAGTGTCTTCAAAGGTCAAATGACCCTTGAAAATTTCCAAAATTTGACATGACAGTTGTATTTGTACTACAAAATTTCTCATACATTTAAAACACCATCCGTTGCCACTGTACTCCAAATTCGTCTTTCACAGCTAATAAAAAATATCTACAACATCACACAGATGTTTTCGAGGAACCGTATGCGATGAAAATATCTAGGTCTATTTAAGTCTCCCTCCTTAAGCTTCACCGGCTCGTCTGCTCTAGTGCCGGCAACCCCCGAATCCACGAATCCCGACCCCCATTCCCACACCCCTTCTTACAAAGATGACACCATGGAAACGCTTCGTGAAAGCCTGTACGATGGACGCATCCCCCCCCCCCGAGCGTCATCACCTATGCCGAGAGTGCAGCCACCTACGCCGAGAGTGTAGCCGCATCCGCATTGAGCACGCCCACTTCTGCTGAGAGGGCGTCTGTGGCAGCTGATAGGGCAGCTGCAACTGCTGCTGCGACAGTGGCTGCAAAAGCTGAGAGCGCTCGAGCTGCCCTCCGTGCCGTTGATGACACCATGGACCGGGTCGAGGCCATCCATGCCAAGATCGAGGATGCACACACCAAGATATTCCAGGCCACCTCGGACTCCAGCATGCAACCCATGTCTGAAAAGGCGGTAGTGGCCATGGACCACCTACTTCCTCATGAGGCCGCCGAGCGGGAGCTGGAGATGCAGGAGGCGGCGGAGATCGAGGATCACTGGTAGGAGGAGTTGCGCGTGGCCGAGGTCGAGGTAGAGAAGAGTCTGTCCGTCAAGGAATCGGCGATGGAGTACCAACGGGAGCTTTGGCGCAGCCACTACTACGAGAACTACAACCTTGAGGGCGGCGCCGACGACGAGGACAAGGACAAGGACAAGGACGCGGTCGACTTCAGCAGGGGGGACGCGGAGTCCACCAACGGCGGCGTGTCGCCAGGACAAGTCATCGACATCTCATCTCACACCGGCGATGCATAGGCCGGCGGGGCGGCAGATTTGTTAAAATTATGCGTACTTAGGCTTTGTTTTTAATACTTGTCTTTTGTTAGAGCAATGTTTAGGTCAATTGGCTCTGTTTAATAAATAAAATTGCTCGATTCAGTAAGTGTGGTCTGTCTGCTGTATGCTCTTTTGTGTGCCCAAATTAGCAAGTGATGTTAAATTATGCAATGATGTACCTGGGGAAATTGCCAGCAAATTTGAATTATCAAACTCATCCCATGCGCGTAAAGCAGAAGAATCGTTTGCAATGCACGCAATCGTTCAAAGTGAATGGTCCGGCGGCACCGCGCGCAAAGTCTCCCTCCACATTTCCAAAATTTTGTCCTACCGCCAAAATATCTACACTACAAGAAATATGTCAACTAGTGACCTTCTGTCAGTGACCCTGGAAGAATTGGTCATACATCTATGACCATTTGAGACCAATTGGTCAAAAGTTGTTCGGGGGGCTCCAAACCCTAAACTATAACGACCATTTTGGTCAGAAAGGTCGTAATTTCCTTACACGAAATGGTCATAAAGCAGATAGCACAGGTCCGCTGCCTTATTTCTAGCTGATCATGACCAATATAGATGGTCATAACCTTGTAAATTGTGGTGGGTTGCTATGACTAGGCACCACCTCATCAGTTTTGCCTATGTGTCATGTCCATGTGGCAGTTTTTCCCCTAGGTTGTGAAGCAACCTATATTTCTGTCATTCCAAAAATTCCCCAAAAAATCTCATAAATTCTTTGGGTCATATCTTCGTCAAATATGTAAAAATCCTTCCCTGCCTAGTTCAAAACTAATTCAACAATATTCATTTTCCTATTCTGTTCACAATAGCACTTTATGAAGGAAGTGCTATTTATATATTCTTGATTATCCTCGGAATTTCTGGGCACTCTTTCCTATCCAAATCATTGCCTCATGACAAAATTCAGCTCCATTTGCCTAGCAAATCTTCCTCGACAAATTTCCAAAGTTTTTATCCACCTAGAAGCATTGTGAAGGAAGTACCTTTTTATATATCCAAATGGTATCAATTTGTACAATGCTTTCCTATGCCCAAATAACCATCCTCCACGAAATTTTAGCTCAATCCATTCATTATTTTGAGCCCAGCTTGAACATTCATATTTTTGTGCAGTGTGATACTTTGCAAAGCAAGTACCACCTAGGATCCTCCTTTTGAGCTGAAAAATTGTGAATACATTCTTCTTAGTAGATGATCATCCTCAGCCAAAACTCACGCCCATTGGCCATGTGCATTTCCCGTACCGCTAATCAAACACTTGGGTGCTAATTCATCTTTGAGCATAGGTCGGTCTCCTCGTGAGATTCTTCTGTTGTAATTTTCTTCCTAGCACCTACATGGGGAGTGCACAACCCACTAGACATGCCTGGGCCTCCTAGAACGCATGTCAACGCCAAGGTCATGCGGTGACCACGCGGCAGGCATGTGAGTTTACGCGTTTTGGATTTGGGGCCCTGGGTGTAACACCCTCGATGCGGCTATCTCCTACGTGTCGAAGCACGACTTAGAGGCATAACCGCATTGAAAGCAATGTCGCAAGTAAGGTAATCTTCACAACAACCCATGTAAATATATAAAAGGGGAAAGGATACATAGTTGGCTTACACTCGCCACGTCACACAAATACATGAATATCATTAAAATCATCCAATACACTCATGGTCCGACTACGGTACCAAAATAAAGATCAACCCCCACATGCGACACGGTCCCCGATCGCCCCAACTGGGCACCACTACTGATAATCTGGGAAAGACACATAGTAACGGCGAGAGTCTTCATCGAACTCCCACTTGAGCTCAAGCGTATCATCTGGAACGGTATCATTGGTCCTTGCATCTGGTTTTGGAAGTAAACTGTGAGTCACGGGGACTCAGCAATCTCGCACCCTCGCGATCAAGACTATTTAAGCTTATAAGTAAGGCAAAGGTATGATGTGGAGCTGCAGCAAGTGACTAGCACATATGGTGGCTAAACTATTAGCAAAAGAGAGCGAGAAGAGAAGGCAAAGCACGGCCGAACAACTATGATCAAGAAGTGATCCTAGAAACAACCTACGTCAAGCATTACTCCAACACCGTGTTTACTTCCCGGACTCCGCCGAGAAGAGACCATCACGGTTACACACGCGGTTGATTCATTTTAATTAAGTTAAGTTTCATGTTATCTACAACCGGACATTAACAAATTCCCATCTGCCCATAACCGCGGGCATGGCTTTCGAAAGTTTAAATCCATGCAGGGGAGTCCCAACTTAGCCCATCACAAGCTCTCATGGTCAACGAAGGATATTCCTTCTCCCGAGACATTCCGATCAGACTCGGCATCCCGGTTTACAAGACATCCTCGACAATGGTAAAACAAGTCCAGCAACACCGCCCGAATGTGCCGACAAATCCCGATAGGAGCTGCACATATCTCGTTCTCAGGGCACACTCAGATGAGCGCTCCATACAACTAAAACCAAACCTCGAGTTTCCCCGAGGGGGTGCTGCACAGGGCTCTAGTTTGGACCAACACTCAGAGGAGCACTGGCCCGGGGGGGTTTAAATAAAGATGACCCTTGGGCTCCGGAAACCCAAGGGAAAAAGAGGCTAGGTGGCAAATGGTAAAACAAAGGTTGGGCATTGCTGGAGGAGTTTTATTCAAGGCGAACTGTCAAGGGGTTCCCATTATAACCCAACCGCGTGAGGAACGCAAAATCCAGGAACATAACACTGATATGACGGAAACTAGGGCGGCAAGAGTGGAACAAAACACTAGGCAAAAGGCCGAGCCTTCCACCCTTTACCAAGTATATAGGTGCATTAAGATAAACAAGATAATATGGTGATATCCCAACAATAAACAATGTTCCAACAAGGAACGATCTCCAATCTTCACCTGCAACTAGCAACGCTATAAGAGGGGTTGAGCAAAGTGGTAACATAGCCAATCAACGGTTTGCTAGGACATGGTGGGTTAGAGGTTTGACATGGCAATATGGGAGGCATGATAAGCAAGTGGTAGGGATCGTAGCATAGGCATAGAAAAAGAGCGAGCATCTTGCAAGCAAAGATAGAAGTGATTTCGAGGGTATGATCATCTTGCCTGCAAAGTTGTTAGAGTTGACTTGATCCTCGTAAGCGAACTCAACGGGCTCCTCGTTTACGAACTCGTCTCCCGGCTCTACCCAAACAAGAACAACAAGCAAATGGAACACAATCAACCACGTGCAATGCTCAAACAACATGATGCAAACATGGTATGCTATGCGGGATGCGGTATGTGATGCATATGCAAGATTTGACAAGGAATGATTGAACCTGGCCTCAACATGGAAATCCAAGAGTGACACTGGAAAGGTGAGGTGATTTCGGTTGAAATCGATATAAAGATCACCGGAATCCGATGCATGGTTTGAAAATGGCAAGCAAAACAAATATGGCATCGGTCTGCGATAATCAACAAGTAGCCATCTAAATGCATCAAGATAAATATGCTACAGCACTCAAACATAACAACAAAATACATGGCAGGGATCCATTCATGATGTTTGACAAAAGATGATCACTGAGCTACAGCTAAATCATCCATTAAGAGGTTCAAACAAGCATGGCAAAAGTGCAAATGATAACAGGCTTCAGACTTAGTGAAATTAACACAAGTCTGGAATTTATCATCAGGAAGTACACTTTAGAGCACGAAAACTACATGCTACAGGAACTTAACATGGCAAAGCAAGGCATGACATGAAGCTACTCAAAGAACTTAACAAAAGTCCCTTAGTGTCCTTGAGCCAAAAGGGATCAGAAAATACAATTGCAAGCATGTGAACATGGCAAAAACATAAACCGATCTCAGACTTAGTGAAAAACTGGAGCATGCAAATCAGTTAACGAGTAGGCATGTTTACGAGCTCGATGCACTCACTATAGAGCATGGCATGACAAACTAAGCATACACCCATCAATAAGACATGTAATATAAGCTTGACATGGCAATAACAACAACATAGCATGCACGGATCAATAGCAACATCCTCGGCAAAATCGCTAATCATGTCAACTATCTGCCAGGATTCACGATATAGCAAAAGTAGAGCTCGATTGACTCAAGCTAGGTTGCTCCATAATTGCAAACAAAGACATGGATGGATAGAGCACCACAATGTTAACAAAACATCCTTACTGATCATCCTCAAAAGAGGCACGGATCACTAGGAAACAACATGAACATATGGCATAATGAAAAAATCGGGACAAGGACCTGGTGAAATTTGATATGCTACATGCACAAATCGGGTCTACGGATGCGGAGTTATAGCATGCCAAAGTTTGCAAAAAGACTAGGGTTCGGGGATAAAAAGTCAACTGAGAAGTTACAGATCAAGATCTTGATCCGGCCAGAGCGGATCCCGAGGTTCGCCGCCGTTGCACTGTAGCTCGCCGGAGGGGAAGAACAGCGTGGCGGCCGGAGCTCGGTGGCAAGGAAGAAGAGCTCGCTGGCACGCTCGTCGGTGCGGGGGAGGTTGTGGTGGCCAGCGACGACCGGTGGAAGAGGAGGCGGCGAACTGGGGCGGCGGAGGTGGCAATCTGAGGCGGCGGTGATTCGTCAGCGTCGAGCGGAGGCGCGGCGGAGCTGGAGGGAGTCGACGGCGAGGAAGATGAAGGCGGGCGACGGCGGACTGATCTGGGCCGCGGGGGCCCGAGTCGGGCCGAGCGGGCCTCGCGGCGGAGGAGGGCGGCGGTGCCACGTGGCGACTTGCCACTGGCGCGGAGCGGCAACGCGGTTTGTTCGTCGCGCCCGGACACGTCCGGCGCGGCAAGGAGCGGGGAGCTAGGGTTTCGGGGTAGATGGGATCCGGAATTTTGAGGGAGAGACCTTTTTATAGGTAGGAGGAGCTAGGAGGCTCCAAATTGAGCACGGTTCTTGGCCACGCGATCGTGATCGAACGCTCTAGATGATGGAAGGGTTTTTGGTGGGTTTTGGGCCAAATTTGAAGGGTGTTGGGCTGTAACACAAACGAGGCCTTCTCGGTCCCTCGGTTACCCGTTGGAGTATCAAACGAAGTCCAAATGGCACGAAACTTGACAGACGGTCTACCAGTAGTAAACCAAGGCCGCTTGGCAAGTCTCGGTCCAATACGGAAATGTTTAACCCCCACACACGAAAAGAGGTAGAAAGGACCACCGAAGGAGATAGGAGCGCTGGAATGCAAAACAGACAACGGGGAAAATGCTCGGATGCATGAGACGAACACGTATGCAAATGCAATGCACATGATGACATGATATGAGATGCATGAAAAAGGCAAAAATACATGAAGACAAAAACCCGACAACGAGGAAAAATAAAATAACTTAGGCCGGAAATGGCAAGAGTTGGAGTACAGATAAGGTAAATTACATCCGGGGTGTTACACTGGGCCACCATCCAAACATCGACGTATCGCCACCAAACCATGTATTTATGCTTAAATAGATACTTATGTAATTATAATTATTTTTGGAAAAAATAAAGAGCAAACTATGAGGCAGCTGCAGTTCAAATTTGACCTGCTTCCTGCTGAATCAGCGGAAATTTGTCTTTTTCACCAGAGATGGATCAAAACTTTTGAAACCCAACCATTTTTTCAATTGTGCATTAAATATGGCCTAGTATTTTATAAAATTGATTAGGTCCAATTTTGCAACAAATATATGGTAGATCCTTCACAAAAAAACTCATTTCGGGCACTCAAAAGATGGAAAATGAATTTTCCGTGCAAAGAAAATGAAAACTCCCTTAGGCAACATTGTTTGGAATTCCAAGATGCACCCTTGTGCACAATATGAGATCATTTGAACAAACTATGCCATGAATGTGGCCATAAGGTTGATCATTTGGCTTGAAAGCCATGAATCTTCACGCCGATAGCTCATTTCTGAGAACACTTTTTTAAAATAATTGCCGTATTACAATTTTATTATTTTTCCTGGAAACTTGGTCACATATAATGACACAATGTGAAGGTTTTCCAATTTTTTGATTTTTTTGAATTTTTATGCCCGTTTCGAAATGCGATCAAAACGGCAGGTTTGACCGTTCCGAGCTAGTGGTTGAATCTTGGAAAACTTTTGATTTTTCTCTAATTAAATAGATACTTATGTACCTATAAATGATTTTTTGAAAAAATAAAGAGAAAACTATGAGGCAGCTGCAGTTCAAATTTGACCCGCTTCCTACTAAATCAACGAAAATTTGTCTTTTTCACCAGAGATGGATCAAGACTTTTGACACCCAACCATTTGGTCATTTTTGAATCAAATATGGCCTAGTATTTTAGAAAATTTATTTGGTCCAATTTTGCAACAAATATATGGTAGGTCCTTCACAAAAAGAACTCAATTCGGGCACTCAAAAAATGGAAAATGAATTTTCCGTGCAAAGAAAATGAAAACTCCCTTAGGTAACATTGTTAGTAATTCCAAGATACACCCTTGTGCACAAATATGAGATCATTTGAACAAACTATGCCATGAATGTGGCCATAAGGTTGATCATTTGGCTTGAAAGCCATGAATCTTCACGCATGATAGCTCGTTTCTGAGAACAATTTTTATAAATAATTTCCGTATTACAAGTTTATTATTTTTCCTGGAAACTTGGTCACATATAATGACACAATGCGAAGGTTTTCCAATTTTTTGATTTTTTTGAATTTTTTATGCCCGTTTGAAAATGCTGTCAAAACGGCGGGCTTGACCGTTCCTAGCTAGTGGTTGAATCTTGGAAAACATTTGACGTTTCTATGATTAAATAGATACTTATGTACGTATAAATTATTTTTGGAAAAAATAAAGAACAAACTATGAGGCAGCTGCAGTTCAAATTTGACACGCTTCCTCCTGAATCGGTGGGAATTTGTCTTTTTCACCAGAGGTGGATCAAGGCTTTTGACACCCAACCATTTGGTCAATTGTGAATCAAATATGGCCTAGTATTTTAGAAAATTTATTTGGTCCAATTTTGTAACAAATATATGGTAGGTCCTTCACAAAAGGAACTCAATTCGGGCACTCAAAAAATGGAAAATGGATTTTCCGTGCAAAGAAAATGAAAACTCCCTTAGGTAACATTGTATGTAATTCCAAGATGCACCCTTGTGCACAAATATGAGATCATTTGAACAAACTATGCCATGAATGTGGCCATAAGGTTGATCATTTGGCTTGAAAGCCATGAATCTTCACACATGATAGCTCGTTTCTGAGAACAATTTTTATAAATAATTTTTGTATTACAAGATTATTATTTTTCCTGGAAACTTAGTCACATATAATGACACAATGCGAAGGTTTTCCAATTTTTTGATTTTTTTTGAATTTTTTATGTCCGTTTGAAAATGTTGTCAAAACGGCGGGCTTGACCGTTCCTAGCTAGTGGTTGAATCTTGCAAAACATTTGACATTTCTCTGATCAAATAGATATTTATGTACCAATAAATTATTTTTGGAAAAAGTAAAGAGCAAACTATGAGGCAGCTGCAGTTGGATCAAAACTTTTGAAACCCAACCATTTTTTCAATTGTTCATTAAATATGGCCTTGTATTTTATAAAATTTATTAGGTTCAATTTTACAACAAATATATGGTGGGTCCTTCACAAAAAAAAACTCATTTCGGGCACTCAAAAAATGGAAAATGAATTTTCCGTGCAAAGAAAATGAAAACTCCCTTAGGCAACATTGTTTGGAATTCCAAGATGCGCCCTTGTGCACAATATGAGATCATTTGAACAAACTATGCCATGAATGTGGCCATAAGGTTGATCATTTGGCTTGAAAGCCATGAATCTTCACGCATGATAGCTCATTTTTGAGAACACTTTATTAAAATAATTATCGTATTACAATTTATTATTTTTCCTAGAAACTTGGTCACATATAATGACACAATGCGAAGGTTTTCCAATTTTTTTATTTTTTTTTTGAATTTTTTATGCCCGTTTCGAAATGCGATCAAAACGGCGGGTTTGACCGTTCCTAGCTAGTGGTTTAATCTTGGAAAACTTTTGATGTTTCTCTGATTAAATAGATATTTATGTACCTATAAATGATTTTTTGAAAAAATAAAGAGAAAACTATGAGGCAGCTGCAGTTCAAATTTGACCCGCTTCCTACTGAATCAGTGGAAATTTATCTTTTTCACCAGAGGTGGATCAAGACTTTTGACACCCAACCATTTGGTCAATTGTGAATCAAATATGGCCTAGTATTTTACAAATTTGATTTGGTTTAATTTTGCAACAAATATATGGTAGGTCCTTCACAAAAGAAACTCATTTCGGACACTCGAAAAATGGAAAATGAATTTTCCGTGCAAAGAAAATGAAAACTCCCTTAGGCAACATTGTTTGGAATTCCAAGATGCACCCTTGTGCACAATATTAGACCAATATATGGTAGGTCCTTCATAAAAAATCCATTTTAAGCACTAAAAAAATGGAAAATGATTTTTGTGTGCAATGCAAATGAAGACCACAAAATCATCATTGTTTGAAATCCTAAGTTACACATATGTGCACAATATTGGATATTTAAACGTACAACATGAGGCTAATGTGTTGATTGTTTACTCGAAATAAGAGGATAAAAAAATATAAAAAAAACAAAAGAGAAAAAACACAATCACATATGCTAGATTCTGATTGGTGGAACCATCTGTCACACGGATCGATGACATGGCAGACATCCATCCATCCATTGCTAGCAATCCAACCATCCATCCATCTGAAGAAAACCACCGCACCAAACTCTACCCAGATCACTCACCTCTCCTCCCTTCCTTCCTCCCGCCGCCTCCCTCTCTCTCTCCCCGATCCAGATCGACGTCGCCACCCCTCTCTAACCCTAGCTTCCCGTCGCCGGCGGCGGCGCCCTCCTTCGCTCGCCCTCTCCTCCTCCCCTCCTCACGGGTGTCTCCACAACGCCACGAATCCCGGCGACCCACCCCGTCTCTGCGCCCGCCTCGGCAACCACCTTCGCTGCGCGTCCGAGTCCCATCCGTGTCCGTGCCGGCTCCGTCTCCGTATCCTTTCATGGGAGGTGACCCGCACCCGGCCCCGCAACAGGGGAGGGGCGGCGGCGGCCTCGTGTAGATCCCATCGGGATCCCGTCCGAATCACGGCGCGGACGCTAAGGCCACGACGGCGGTCACCCTCCGCACACCACCACGCCCTCCCCTCACCCTGGTCCTAGGTCGGGCAGTGCGAGGCGGTGCTCCCATACCCGCGACGGCCGCAGCCTTGTCCACCCCGATCTGGAGCTGGAGATGGTCGCCGCCGTGGTGAACTACCCAATCGTCGCGGGGTTCCTCACCTTCGCGGTCGCGTAGTCTGCCAAGTTCTTCACCACCTGGTGAGCTGGCCGCTCCCCTCCCCTCCCCCGCCCCGCGTTACAGTTCTGGCCGAGGGTTTGGCTCTGCTCCTCGGGTTGCTGCTCGTGTGAGCATTGTGGACCGGTGGGAGCACGTGTGCTTTTGGTGGTCGGGAGTTCGTAGCTTATGTGCTTAGTGCGAAGGTGAACATAGATTTGGATTTGAGACCTGCTAGGAACGGTATTTGACAAATTTTATTTAGGCTTTTTTCGTTTTATAATTCGGCGGATCAGTTAGTAGCTAGGCTGTGGATCCTCGCGAAGCTTAGTGAGATATTCCTCTTATTTTTGCGTTTCGCTTCACCGTGTTGGTATGATCTGCGCCAACTGCTTCTGAAACCAGCTATTCATGAACCACTAGCAGAATACTTTGTAAACGAGGCAAACGGAAATGCCAGATATGCCACGTGGTGTGAGAGTTGGACGAATGCTTACAGTTACCGAACTAGGACAGAAAACGTGCCAGAAGTTTGTGTACTTGTTCGGCATGTTTTCCTCTGGAAGTAGTGGATCACATTACTCATAGTCATGAGGTTTTAGCTATTAATCCGAGAGCATTTTAGGGCCATTCGGATGATTTGGTGAGGCACTTAGAGGTCTGTTTTTTTAGGGTCATTCGTTCATTCATTTTGGTTCAGTTAGCTAGGGGCTATCAGCAATTAAATTCAGAGAAATCCCTGTCAAGCATGAGGTTCTCCTACATACCTACTGCCATATGTTTCTACTGAATATATTGACATGCCATGACACTATGATGCAATAGAATGGCTAGCACAAGCTTTCCCTTCTAAGGATGTCAGCAGTAGGAAGAATCATTGTAGCGCTTTGGTAAAGTGGAGGGGTTCAGGTTCCCCAAGTGTTTATTCTTGATCACTCACCAGTTTTATCTTTCATGTGCTGACATTGTTCTCTATCCTGTTTGCAATCGATCTTCTATTCGTCTGCCTCGACATTGGCGAACGGCGATACACATCCATTAGTTTATTTGGGTGAGTTCAAGATCCTCTCGCTTCTTGGAAAAGCCTGCATACTTTCAAATGCCCATGATTCCAAAATTATTCTGTATGCTTCCAAAGTCTGGATTGCATTGTCCATGGTAGCCTTCCTCTGATTAGTTTTTGAATTTTGAATTCTGCAACCACCTTCTTCCTTCTTTGAGGGGAAAGTGGGATAGTAGTAAAAGGAAAAGCAGCAGCGCTTTGGTAAAGTGGAAAGTTCATTTTATATTTTTGTCCCCATGCATGCGTCCAAAACATACGCTCAAAAGCATCAGGCAATGTGGCACTACTGCCGCATATACATGGGTTAAGATCATCCTTAATCCGGTGTTCTTGGCAGGATCTTACAAGACAGAGGAGGAAGCAGCTCGCACCCATGATCTTGTGGCGCTCAAGTGCTGGGGCTCAGGCGACGCTCAAGTGCTGGGGCTCACACTTCGGGCTCCTCAACTTCCCAATAAGTTCAGAGATACTATTGGTCTTAGATTGTTGATTTTATTCAGAGTGAAGCTTACTAAGATTGGGTTGCGACAGGTGCAGGTGGACACGTACATGCAGGAGCACGAGAGGATGCAGCGGGTGACACGGGAGGAGTACCAACAACAACAACTTCGCCGACAGGGGCCTACCGCTCAACATCCTGGTGTACTTGCCACTAGTCCCAATCATGCGCATATGATAGTTTAGGTTCAGTCAGGGATTGTCAAGACCATTCAGGTTCAGCGAGATGGCTCTCTGAACCATGAGTAGGTAGCACAACGCATGCCTTGCCGGCTGACAGACAAGACCACTAGTTGTCCTGCGGCTCTACTACTGTACCATGTGTTCCTACTACTAGCTCTAGTCGTGGATGCTGGGTAGCTCCATGTTTTCTCTGTTTTTATGTAATCTTTTCTCTGTTTGTTTTTCTTGGCGCATCATAGATGAAGCTCGGAGCTAGATAGAACCATACAACTGCGGATGACAAACACTGCAATTTAATCTAAAATTGTCATCATGATCCTAGCAAATACTCATCAAATAACTGTAAATTGTTGCATGATTAGTGTCTAGTGTAGATTCAAAATAAGGTTGCACTTCTAGAGGAGATAAGCCACTGATGTTGGATGCTTGGTAATTATCTTGTGTTGTGTGCATGTCATGTTCATGAGCAACAAGCATATGATTTGTGCCTGTGCTCTACTGTATTGGCCTCATTGGTCATGGCTGATTGACCTGGATTATAGCTTATTCCTTCAGCGTACTATCTCTTTCTCAAGTCAACTCAAGCAACAATTCATACTAAATAGCACTTCTTAATTTTCATGCATACTTGCTCCAGCTCTTCTTAATTTTTATGCATGTTTCTTTTCGGACTTGATCATACTAAATAGCACCTGATTCATGCTGTTTGATGAACTAGTACCCGCGTCGGGAGACTAGCAGGGAACTTGCAAACTTAAGTTTTCTCACCAGTAGTCACTTATCCTGTTGTTCATGTCCATACAACATTTTTCCTGGTTCTATGTTACAGCTGCTGCAAACAATTTATTAATGTGGGATGTTGCTCTATGTCCAGTTTCTGTTTCTCTTGTAAAGAAATCCCTTCTGCCTCTGGTGTGCAGCAAGTTGATTGTTCTGTCTTTGTATTATTGTGCAAATTGGCCAAGTGTTCGTCGATCTGCAAGCCGATTTAAGATCTGGATTGGTCGGTCCAATTCAACACGGAGCTGAGTGTATGTTGAAACTTTTCGTCCATCAAGCGCCGCCTCCGGCCGCCCCGACGATGCCCTTGCCTTCACCAACCTCCACTCGTCCATGAGGTACGCATGCATTTCTGTTCCTTGTAGTCACACTGAACTATTACTTTATTTGTTCTGAAGTGTTTACTTCTAGTTGCACCGAACTAGCTAAGATAAGAGGGTGGCAGTTATGTCACCAATTGCTGAACACCACCTGTGTGTGTTATGAACTTGTGGTGCTGCTCAATGTCAGGAAGAAAAACATGTAGTACTACTGATAAAATTCAGTGAGAGATGTGGCTCCCTTCATTGACTATCTGTTTCTCTGCTGCTCATTCATGTTCGCGTATTTTTTTACAGTGGCAGTCTGTATGCACCATGTGTCTGTAATAAAATAAAAATGGAATTGGGGGGCTGCTTTCTTTTAATTTCCTCGGGTGTTGTTTATCAATCGCAAAAGGAGGGCTTAGTTAATTTCAAGAGTCTAGTTTCAAGGATGCAACTGTTGGCTAGTGCATCTAGAGAAATTTGTAGCTAATAGTAATATCACATCTTGTGTCAGACGCAGAGTTGCAGTTTACCTGACAATGAATACGAGTTGCAGTATGCTGGGCTTCTATCTATATGTTGCTTCTACATAACCATAAGCTCCTCCTAGAATAGTACGTTTCAGGTTTAACTATTGGTTTACATTGAAACTGTTAAGCAAGTATCAAATTGAGTGCGTAGTGTGCAATTTGCCTTTAGTAATCTACTAGTAGCACATAAGCATCAGACCATGTTTTCTTATAAGCAAACTATATTGATGGTTGCAAGACAAGTTAAAATATACTAGTGCTACTTTGATTTTTATACTGCTTGCCATTTATTTCTTAGTTTAATGTTTTATATGCTTTTATTGTGTGATCCTTCTAATGCTAGGTGATTTGTTTCTTGGAATTTGGAAGAGGAAGACGATGAAGCGTGGTGGTTATCTATCAATATGCCTTGTGTTTTGGTTGTACTTCATAGCTAGTTACATTGTATTCTGTACTGGTTGGCATATCTGATTGTATGAACGCCATGTAAAGATTGTAATAGGCTAATTTTAGCTATCATTTCAAGAATATAGTTTTGTTTTATTTGAAATATTTTTCATCTGTGTACTTGGAAAATGTGAGAAATAGAAAGCTGATGAGTTGGACCTACTTATTGATAGAGGCCAAGGCCCAAAACGTAAATAGACTGCAAAAAGGCTGAGGCCCAAAAAAGAAGTCGACTGTAAAAAGGCTAAGGCCCAAAAAGAAATGGACCATAAAAGTTCTATGTCTTAGAAATAAAAAAGGCCAAATTGTTGGGCATGGCCCATGTAGCTGATCAAAATTACTACGAAAATAAATAATAAATGGGCTGAATTGTTGTGCTTGGCCCATGTAAAACACCCAATTGGACCGGGCTGAATCTTACTAATGACCAATTCAATTGGTCGCAATTTTGCCACGTTAGATTGCCACATCGGATCTGACGTGGCCTGGGCAGAAAGCTAGCGACCAAAACAGAAGGTCATAGAATTGATGACCTTTTGTTTTGGTCATAAATGTCTACGGCCTTCTCATAGAGAAGGTCGCTAATTTTAGTTTACGACCGCCAGCTTTTGACCTTCTGTTTTTGGTCACAAAAAGGTCACAAATAAAAAACTATGACCTTTCAGCGGCCAATAGTGAGGGTCACAAGTTGACATATTTCTTGTAGTGCTACCCCGCGCCCCTTCCCCACCCCCTTTTCTCCCCGACCACAAGTCACATTTCCCCTGTTTCCTCCTTCCTTTCTTCCTTCCTTGCTAAGCTATAGCCGCTTCCTCGCTCTCGCCGTCTCGCATCCTACCAGTGGGGTTGCCATGGTCTTCTTCAAAGACCTTTGCAGCGGTTCCTCCTCCGGCGATTACTCCTTCACCACTCGGGTATGCCTCTCTTATGTCTCTTGGGCTATGACTTGGAATGAAGGATTTTTACCCGGCGGTCGATTTGAGTCATTTCTTCCTCTTGTAGCTCCCTAAGACCATCAGTGGCGACGAAAGGAGTGGGGTGGCTGAAGATCTATCTGCTCGTTGTGACCATCAATCTCCATGCGTGAAGCTAGTTGCGTTTGATTTATGGACAGTTGGAGGAAGTTTCTGACATGTGCGGAGAAGGTTAGACCCTCTTTCGTTGTTACAAATCATTTGTTAGGTGTGATTCAGACACTATCACGGTCCCAACCCATTCATACCACACCTTCAACCAAACGCATCCTAAGACAGTGTCACAGTTTGTACCTAGTATCTTAAATTGTTGCCATCTCATCGGTGGTGCCATTAGAAAATTATTTGGCACCGCTTCAGTAGTTTGTGCAGCCAACTTTGGTCCACACATCCAAGCAGCCAAGCAGTAAAATACTAAATATTTATGGCACGAAGGAACTAGGCATCAAAGCAACTACGTGCTCCGGAGCCCGGGTCCTTGATTTTTTTTCCGCTGCATCGGCTCGCCAGTGCTGGGCACCGGTGCGAGATGTAGCAACAGTTGTCTTTACCCCAGTTTTGGCATACATAGTGGACGGCCTTAGTGCTATTAGTTCTATGTTACTAAATTTGTGCATGCACACACCTATTAGTATCAATTTTATGTCATCCAAACACTGTCGCTATGCTATTGAAGTTATATTTACCTTCCTCATAAAATGTTTGATTTATTATTTATTGTACATGAGTAAGAACTTGTAGTGTCGTTGTAGTTAATTCTAGATTCTGATGTTCCAGAATTTGGTTGTTGTCCCAGTACCAATTATTTCATTTGCATATTGATCTTTTTGAGAAGATATGTCATAATTAACATGTTTCTTCAGTTTTTCAAAATAAGCATTGGTGATTTTCTATATTGCTATAAACCCATTTCCCCTACAATTGTTACTTATCTAGTTTTAAATATTATAGGATGAACGGAAGTGTTCTTACTTGGAGTGGGTTGATCAAGAGTGGCCCCAGTTTTGAAGATGTGCCTAGCGAAGCTCTGGAGCATGTATGAGGAAGAGAACATGCGTAGGCTTAAAGAAAGTGTTGTCAACACTAAAGCATATTTCATGATGCGGGATAAAAAGTTGAAGGTGGATAATGAGCTCAGATTTCCCAGTTGGCCGTGCAAAACGGGTTCTTACTAAACTGAAAGCAGAGGTGGATAAGACGAGCCTGGATGATCTCGATTAGGGAAATGAATATATTGTTCTTATGAAGTTGAACTAGCTATATGTTGTACTGTGTTGTTTTCATGTAGCTACCGTACTGCGATGTTATAATATATTTATGTGCCTGATATGAAATTGGCAAACAGCTATTCGATATGAAATGTGAATTTGCATAATACTGGAATTATTAATTGTAAACTAATAAACCTGCTAATTGTGTCATGGACCTTTGCAAACGGTTCTAGCAGAAAAAGCGCTTGCGATGGATAGCCCAATGCCACACAGATTTCTTTATCAAATCGTGTGTGATATAGTTGATAAAAGCAAATAGTTAACCATGGCAAACCGTGTGTGATAGTTACACCTTCCACACATGAGCCTACACATAAAACTGTGTGGGATGTACGTCCGAACGAAAACGTGTTCCCTGGATTGACTGTGTGGGATGTACATAAGAACGGAAATGTATTCCTTGGATTGACTGTGTGTGATATACATACGAACGGAAATGTTTTTCTGGGATTCACCGTGTCGGATGTACATACCTACGAAAATGATTTTCTATGATTACCATGTGGGATGTACATACCTACGGAAATGATTGGGTTTCGATGCCTCGCCCGAACGCACACGACCTATTGCACATCCTATCGCACACACTCACTTGCCGACGGTTCCAAATGCCGTCGAGGAAAGGGGTTAAAAACCGTTTGTTTAGGACCGACGCGCACCAGTGTGGTGTTTGAATTTCATTCCCATACCTTGCATGGGACCTAGAAATTCACCCAAGGACGCTGATTACATTTTTCAACCAACTTTAGTGCATTGGAGCATGTGGTTGTAGTTCAAATTTGAATTATGCACATAAAATGCCCAGAAACCCCAGTTAATGCATAAAAATGTTCAAACAAACCCCGAAAAATCACAAAAATTGACACAACACTCCTGTTGTTCTATGTTGACACTAGAAACCAATAAGAGGCAATGGATATCGTTTCGTCCCCAAAGGTGGGACATTCCCTATCGAAACCATCATGCTTGTTGTGAGAAGCTCTGGTTTGTGAGGAGCTTATACCCAAACCTGCCTCAAATGAGACAATTTTTTTACCATGGCATGTTGATGCTGCTCCATGATAGCATGCCAAGTTTCATGAATTTCAGACAAGTTTTGGATTTACTAGAATTTAAAAACCAGGCATCTCAATGTTTTGCCGGTAATGAAAATTGCCCTGGTGTTTGAATTTCATTCCCATCTCTTGCATGGGACCTAGAAATTCGCCCAAGGACACACATGTGATTTTTCAACCAACTTTAGTGCATTGGAGCATGTGCTTGTAGTTCAAATTTGAATTATGCACATAAAATGCCTAGAACACTCAATTAATGTATAAAGGGCCAAATGAACCCCGAAAAATTCCAAGATTAAACACAACACTCCAGTTGTTCTATGTTGACACAAGAAATTTTATGAAAGCAATAAGAGGCAACGGATATCGTCCCGTCCGCAAAGGTGGTACGTTCCCTATCGAAACCATCATGCTAGTTGTGAGAAGCTTATACCCGAACCTGCCCCAAATGGGACAAATTTTTTACCACGACATGTTGATGCCGCTCCATGATAGCATGCCAAGTTTCATGAATTTCAGACGAGTTTTGGATTTACTAGAATTTAAAAACCAGACATCTCAATGTTTTGCCAGCAATCAACAGGGCCCTGGTATTTGAATTTGATTTCCATCTCTTGCATGGGACCTAGAAATTCACCCAAGGACACACGTGTGATTTTCAACCAGCTTTGGTGCATTGGAGCATGTGCTTCTAGTTCAAATTTGAATTATGCACATAAAATGCCTAGAAAACCCAGTTAATGTATAAAAATGCCAAACGAACCCCAAAAAATTCCAAGATTAAACACAACACTCCTGTTGTTCTATGTTGACACTAGAAAAAAATTAAAAGCAATAAGAGGCAACGGATATCGTCCCGTCCCCAAAGGTGGTACGTTCCCTATCGAAACCATCATGCTTGTTGTGAGAAGCTCTGGTTTGTGAGAAGCTTATACCCGAACCTGCCCCAAATGGGACAATTTTTTTACCACGGCATGTTGATGCTGCGCCATGATAGCAGGTCAAGTTTCATGAATTTCATATGAGTTTTGGATTTACTAGAATTTAAAAACTAGGCATCTCAACGTTTTGCTGGAAATCAATAGTGCCCTGGTGTTTGAATTTCATTCCCATCTCTTGCATGGGACCAAGAAGTTCACCCAACAACACACATGTGATTTTTCAACCAACTTTAGTGCATTGGAGCATGTGCTTGTAGTTCAAATTTGAATTATGCACATAAAATGCCTAGAAAACCCAATTAATGTATAAAAGGCCAAATGAACCCCGAAAAATTCCAAGATTAAACACAACACTCCTGTTGTTCTATGTTGACACTAGAAATTTTTTGAAAGCAATAAGAGGCAACGGATATCGTCCCGTCCCCAAAGGTGGTACGTTCCCTATCGAAACGATCATGCTTGTTGTGAGAAGCTGTGGTTTGTGAGAAGCTTATACCCGAACCTGCCCCAAATGGGACAAATGTTTTACCACGACATGTTGATGCTGCTCCATGATAGCATGCCAAGTTTCATGAATTTCAGATGAGTTTTGGATTTACCAGAATTTAAAAACCAGGCATCTCAACATTTTGCTGGCAATCAATAGTGCCCTGGTGTTTGAATTTCATTCCCATCTCTTCCATGGGACCTAGAAATTCACCCATGGACACACATATGAATTTTCAACCAACTTTGGTGCATTGGAGCATGTGCTTGTAGTTCAAATTTGAATTATGCACATAAAATGCCTAGAAAACCCAGTTAATGTTCAAAAAGGCCAAACAAACCCCGAAATTCCAAGATTAAACACAACACTCCTGTTGTTCTATGTTGACACTAGAAATTTTTTGAAAGGAATAAGAGGCAATGGATATTGTCCCGTCCCCAAAGGTGGTATGTTCCCTATCAAAACCATCATGCTTATCGTGGGAAGCTCTGGTTTGTGAGAATCTTATACCCAAACCTGCCCCAAATGGGACAAATGTTTTACCACGACATGTTGATGCTGCTCCATGATAGCATGCCAAGTTTCATGAATTTCAGATGAGTTTTGGATTTACCAGAATTTAAAAACCAGGCATCTCAACATTTTGCTGGCAATCAATAGTGCCCTGGTGTTTGAATTTCATTCCCATCTCTTCCGAGGACCTAGAAATTCACCCAAGGACACACATATGATTTTTCAACCAACTTTGGTGCATTGGAGCATGTGCTTGTAGTTCAAATTTGAATTATGCACATAAAATGCCTAGAAAACCCAGTTAATGTTCAAAAAGGCCAAACAAACCCCGAAATTCCAAGATTAAACACAACACTCCTGTTGTTCTATGTTGACACTAGAAATTTTTTGAAAGGAATAAGAGGCAATGGATATTGTCCCGTCCCCAAAGGTGGTATGTTCCCTATCAAAACCATCATGCTTATCGTGGGAAGCTCTGGTTTGTGAGAATCTTATACCCAAACCTGCCCCAAATGGGACAAATTTTTTACCATGGCATGTTGATGCCGCTCCATGATAGCATGTCAAGTTTCATGAATTTCATACGAGTTTTGGATTTACTACAATTTAACAACCAGGCATCTCAATGTTTTGCCAGCAATGAAAAGTGCCCTGGTGTTTGAATTTCATTCCCATATCTTGCATGGACCTAGGAATTCACCCAAGGACACACATGTGATTTTTCAACCAACTTTAGTGCATTGGAGCATGTGCTTATAGCTCAAATTTGAATTATGCACATCAAATGCCTAGAAAACCCAGTTAATGTATTAAAAAGGCCAAACGAACTCCGAAAAATTCCAAGATTAAACACAACACTCTTGTTGTTCTATGTTGACACTAGAAATTTTTTGAAAGCAATAAGAGGCAACGGATATCGTCCCGTCCCCAAAGTTGGTACGTTCCCTATCAAAACGATCATGCTTGTTGTGAGATGCTCTGGTTTGTGAGAAGCTTATACCCAAACCTGCCCCAAAGGGGAAAAAATTCGCCATGGCATGTTGATGCTGCTCCATGATAGCATGCCAAGTTTCATGAATTTCATATGAGTTTTGGATTTACTAGAATTTAGAAACCGGGTATCTCAATGTTTTGCCGGCAATCAACAGTGCCTTGGTGTTGTTGAAATTCATTCCCATCTCTTGCATGGGACCTGGAAACTCACCCAAGGACACACATGTGATTTTTCAACCAACTTTGGTGCATTGGAGCATGTACCTGTAGTTCAAATTTGAATTATGCACATAAAATGCCTAGTAAACCCAGTTAATGTATAAAAAAGGCCAAACGAACCCCGAAAATTTAATTCCCATTTCTTGCGTGGGACCTAAGCATGCACTGAAGGACACAGATTTAATTTTTCAACCAATTTGTATGCACCGGAGCATGTGCATGTAGTTTAATTTTGAATTGTGCACCTGAAATGGCTAGAAAACCAGTTTAATGTATAAAATGTACAAACGAACCCTGAATAATTCCAATTCTTTTATGACACACATATAGTTGCATGTTCACTACAGATAAAAGGTCTAGCATTTCAAACATCGTCCATTGCCGCTGTGACCCCATTTTGTAATTCAAATCAAGTAGATCCCACATAGTTTATTATCACCAACCATGTGAGATGTAGTACAAAATATCTTGGAGCACCATCGGTGTATAGTACGCCTATGGCTTACGCGAGAATGTGCGTCGGCTACAGTCCACAGCCGGCGTGTCAAGCACACTAGCTCTCTCCCCAAAAACTCCTGCATCTGCATCCCTCACAATCTCAAAAATATCTACCGCCTAGAAGGTTTTAATGTTTGATAGCACACGATTAGTATGTGCGGACCGTGTGCGATGTCTGTTACTCCCGCTCTGCTTCAGTCCCTTGATTCAAATTTTCAGTAGCCCCAGCATTTTACTCCTGCTTCTGCATCCCTCGTAATCTCAAAAATATCTGCTCGCCCTTGATCCAAATTTTTAGTAGGCCCGCATTGTTACTCCCGCCTAGTAAAATTTCCAGTTGTCGTAGTATTTCCTCAAACACAACCTTGCCCCCCAGCCCCTCCACACACACCCCAAAACCTCCGCTCACATAGACACACACAACCCTCGAAACCATTGGTAGGTCGCTGCCATCGTCGGCGCCTCCATCCTCAACCTCTGTCTGTGTACCGGGGAGCTCGAGGAGCCAATGGCCGAAAAGAGGTTTATCGCGGCCTTTTCGCCCGATCCGCCGTCGCTGGTACCCCGATCCGCCCGCCTTCGCGCCTCTACGTCGGTTCGAGGACTTCCCCATCCTCCCTCGGACCCGGCAGATGACGAAGTCCTATCTCGGGGTCCGGCAGTGGCGGTGGGGGACGTGGGTCGCCGAGATTACAGATCGAGAGACCCACACCCGCCGGTGGCTCGGTAGCTTCCACACGGCCGAGCTCACGGCCATGGAGTACAACCGCTGGTAGGTACGCTACCATGGCGCGGCAGCTAGGGTCAATTTCCCCTTCAGCACACGTCCATTCGACCTCGTTCCGCCGGAGCCAGGGGTGGTGAGTGATAACCCACAAGTATAGGGGATCGCAACAGTTTTCGAGGGTAGAGTATTCAACCCAAATTTGTTGATTCGACACAAGGGGAGACAAACAATATTCTCAAGTATTAGCAGCTGAGTTTTCAATTCAACCACACCTGGAAACTTAATATCTACAGCAAAGTGTTTAGTAGCAAAGTAATATGATAGTAGTGGTAATGGTGGTAAAAGTAACGGTAGCAGATTTGGTTTTATAGTGATTGTAACAGTAGCAACGGAAAAGTAAACAAGCGAAGAACAATATATGAAAAGCTCGTAGGCAAGGGATCAGTGATGGATAATTATGTCGAATGCGATCAATCATGCAGCAGTTATAACATAGGGTGACATAGAACTAGCTCCAGTGGTAGCGGGGTCATACGTATTCCGAATATAGTCATACGTGCTTATGGAAAAGAACTTGCATGACATCTTTTGTCCTACCCTCCCATGGCAGCGGGGTCCTATTGGAAACTAAGGGATATTAAGGCCTCCTTTTAATAGAGTATCGGACCAAAGCATTAACACATAGTGAATACATGAACTCCTCAAACTACGGTCATCACCAATGTCGGGGATATACCCCGCGGTGTAAACCGGCCGGAAGTATAACCCGGCCGGACTAGGCGTTTCATTGGTAAACCGCCAGAGGATTGGCATTTACGTGTCTGGCGGTTCACTGGTATGACGATTCACGAGCCTGAAGACTCATTGGTGACCCGGCTGGACTTGGCGGTTTACTTGAGACCCGGTTTACACTTGGCGATTCACTGGCGACCTGCCCTGACCTGGCGGTTTACAAGCAACCTGCTGGAACATTATGACATACTTGTGACCCGGCGGACGGGTCAGATGAATGACAAGGCCCAAGGCCCAGAAGGCCGGTTTATGTTAATGGTGGGCCGGTTTAAGAGGAAAGGCATGAGGAACATTTATCTTACAAGGAGTTAAGACCTGGACTTGTATCCGGTTTGTATTAGAGATAGACTAGACCTAATCCTAATAGGACTCTACATGTAACCCGCCCCTCCAACATATATAAGGAGGGGCAGGGCTCCCCAAAAGGGAAAAGATTCACAAGTTCCAAAAGTTGGACAAGTTAGGTTTAGACAATAGCTCTCAAGATAGAGCACTCTTGTAACCGTGATCATCATCATCAATATCAATGAAGCAGGATGTAGGCTTTTACCTCCACCGTGAGGGGCCGAACCTGGGTAAAACATCACGTCGCTCGTATCGCTCAACCCCTCTCAAGCTACGACATAGATGCGTTGGCCTCGCGACTAAGTCCTGACACTAAGGACATCTGTCGTGACAATTCCATGACAGTTGGCGCCCACCGTGGGGCCCGCGCGCGGTGGTGATGAGTTCTTGGAGGGATCTCTTCAGAGATCGAGAAGCTCGTGATGTGTTGGATAAAAAAGAGCCAGCGTAGAAGGATACACGTCGTCCCTGTGGTAAGCAGTCAGAGCAACATACAAGATTGAGATTAAAGAAATTAGGGTTTGCGTTCTATATGCTGCCGACACAAGACAATCTGTCCAAACCGACGAGAGATTGGTTTCACCGATTCCTACAAGATGTCAAGTCACAGTTTCCATTGAAACGGATAAAGGGTTTCCATTGTCCGATCCATCAAGTTGCTGCGGCTGGATTACAGGTTCAAATCCCAAAGCTGTTTGGTACTGCTAGTTCACGTGGATACAAAGATAAATCAAGCGGAGATTAAAATAAATAACCAGTACTGCTATGAGTACCGGTCAACTACATGTGGAGATCAACTGAGGACTAGCAGGCAATAATTGAATATAATATGTGTCTCAATCCGGGGGAGAACCGCGACGGGAGAAGTTACAAAGTCCAGAAGCTAATCCAAAAGCTAAAAGACGTTTCCATTAACCATCATACTAGTACTTGATGAGCAAAAGGATCAAGGCTATATTATTTAAAGAGCACTACCATGTTCAAATTGGAGTTCTACTTCCTACGGGTAATGGTTATAGTAGGCGCTTGGATTAAAAAGAAGAAGAAGAAGGGGAGTCCACGATTCCGAGAAAGACTCGACCAACTGACCACGACCCGGATTCTGCATGGCTGCTGACGCAGCACGGCTTCTGTGGTGGATCTGCTGGGTTTCGCCGGTCCGGCCTGCACTTCATTTCTCTTGTGAGCCGCCCCAGCCGCTGAGTGGCCGCACTTGTTGCTGTCGTCACCACAGTGGTCAACGGCCGCCGCCGCCTTAACTTGCAGCCGGCTTACGCTGACTCCGCCGGCGGGCTGACTCGCCTCATCTCTACTTTGAGCCCTTTGCTGCGCGATGAGCCGCTTCCGCTACGGCCAGCGTTAAGTCACCGCTCGCCGAGGGCCGGCCCTTGTTCCGCGGTACTGCACACCCAGCCGCATCAAAATCGTCTTCGCTGGTTCACCTCACCTGCCACGGATCGCAATAGTTCTAGGCCACCACAGTAACCTGTGGTCCTGTGCTGAGCCGCCGCGCTGAGTGCCGGCCTGCCTCTGCACCTGTGAGAGCTGCCCTCGCGGCTACTGGTCTACGCTCTGAGCCCGGCCTCAACCGCCGTCGCTAAGGCGCCCTCACGGACCCGTGCTTTTCGAGGTGCCTCCACTTTCCGCCTCGGTCTCGGCTACATGGTTAAGCTGAGCCGGCCTCAAGCCTCCACTTTATGTCAGTCCAAGTCACCTTCGTCGCTGCGACCTTGGGCCGTCTTCACCTCTGCTAGTGTGGACCATCGTCAAGCCTTTTTCTACTTCCTTACACGCCAGTACAGCCGCACCTGAGAAACGGGTCTCCGAGCCGGCAACGCCGCAGCTGTGGCCCTACCTCGCGACTGTCGCCAAAACTTCCGACATTACACGGAGCTGCCTCTTCTAATGAGAACATGGTGGATGATAAACATACACTAGACGAGCCACGTTGTCTGCGAGTGTTCCAAATTCCTTTTTAAAGTTCAACAGCTCTTCTTGCGGAGAAAAAGCTACCTTCAGATAGATATTTAAAGATGAAGCAGATCTGCTGCTATAAGTTAAACAGCGAAAAGGATTGAAAGAAATCTACGCGATAGTCTGTATGCATCACAGTATGATGGATGATGGGAACTGTTTGGACGTGGTTTCACAATTCAACAAATTTGGAACTTTCCCCGGGTCAGTACTTCCAATGAAAAATGATCCGGTGAGGAATGCACCAAACATCCACCCCGTACTAAACCATAACCTGTGTTCAAGCCGCCGTTTCCGCTGCTGTAGCCATAAGACGGCCACACCTTTGCTACTATCCTGGCTTGCGCCATCACCTCTGAGCCGTCGTGTCATGCTTGACCCACACGGCCGGTCTGACTAAGTGCCCAGCCAAGACTGCAAATCAGCACCTTCCAAGTATCAAGACAAAAGTATGGAGGAGAGAACACGCAGTACATGTATCAGTTGATGCTGGCAGTCTGCGTATAGATCATCTATCGTCAAAATGAACCAGGTGCTATTCCCTATTTACTTTTAAGTACATATTAATTCATCCAAGCAAAACTACCTTGCCCTGCGATATTTTATATGCAGGAGAATTATTCATTATAAAGTGGCATTATACCACGGAGATGGAGGTGCGCCTACATCATTCAGCACAGGAGGTCATCCTTACTCAACGGACTCCTGCACCGGCTTACAATGACATGGCCGTTTCTTGCGACCGCACCGGTTGACAACGCCACAGACAACTCGCCCGTCCGCTATCGCGGCCGGTTCACGCGTCCGCGCCGGCTTATAATGCGGAGTACAATTTGCCCGTCCGCGCCGGTTTACAACACCGGGCCGGCTCATCTGCTTAGCTCCCGCGGCTGACTCACCCGTGGGTGATTTCAGTTTCACCCGGTGATCATCAACTCCGCGGTGATATTTTCTGGCCTGACGCATCAGGTGAAATCCATTCGGTATATTTTTATATTATATATTGCTTTCTTTTTTTTAAAAAAGGAGCAATTACTTTATCTTGCAAGTTCTTCAATGTAGGATACATTATATCGCTGAGCTGTTGAAAGACTCATACCGGTTTATATCACGGTCAAAAATGGAGAATCTCAAGTCGACTCCCAGAGTCACCTTGAGACTCGGGGCCTACAATGGTATGATTCAGTTATATGCCGGTTTTTCAGTGAAGTAAAGAACCCCAGGACATTGGAGGGAAAGATAGCCCGATCCCGGAGGCTACTACCATATCGATGGCAATTTGAAAGCCATCAGAAAATTTCCGGTTCAAAGTAAAGAATGCCGGTTTAAAATCCGGTTTAAGAATTTCCGGTTCAAAAAGGAATTAACTTCTCGCAAGTTCCAGTTTACAAAGCCGTCAGAAAATTTCCGGGTCATCAGAAAGTATTCCATTTTACAATCTGGTTCAAGGGAAAGATGTCTTCCACAAAGCTTTGAAGCTCTCAATATCCGGTTTAACATCCGGTTCAAGAAGAAGTTATCTCTTGCAAAAAATTAAAGATTGCCAAAAAGAGCTTGCTGCCATGATACGCGGTTCAAACATGGGCATCATGCCTTATTGGTTCATCATATTATTGATCATTTGGGGGTTTCCTGCTTGTTGATCACAGATGTGACTACCCTATTAATACGGCTATCAAGCCAATATTACCATAAGAGCACAGCTCTGGTTACTTCAGTAATCCGGCTATCAAGCCAATATTATCATAAGGGGCCAAAGAGAGTTTGATGCATAGCACAACTCAAACATGGGTATCCCTTGAGCACAGCTCACAATATCACTTGGGGGCTATGTTCGAACCATAGCTACACCTCTTGATAGGCATAAGGGCCACCAGGGAAATCATTTGGGGGCTTGGTCGTATCCGAACCATAGCTACACCTCTTGATAGGCATAATGCCACCAGGGAAATCACTTGGGGGCTTGGTCATATCCGAACCATAGCTACACCTCTTGATAGGCATAAGGCCACCAGGGAAATCACTTGGGGGCTCTGGTCATATACGAACCATAGCTACACCTCTTGATCGACGCAATGCCACAATTATGACTACATGGGGGATCTGGTCGTATCCGAACCATAGCTTAAACCATCTTGATCATACATATACATCATCATATATTGCATCATACGTTGCATTATCATTACATCATCATAGCATGTATCATATGTGCATGGATATACCGGCGTTCATTGACCCGGCTTGGCTTTCAATTACAAGTTGAAAATACATGATCAATTATAGTCCGGTGTTATTAACCCAGTCTGGTTTGGACTATAAGTCGCCAGCATCGAATATGGATAATCCGGTGTTTATCACAACCCGGTACGGTTTTATCATAAACCAACACAATATGGAAGGAGTTATCAGTACTCAAGATTGGGATTATCACCCTTACTAAAAAAAGTTGGTAAACCAACGATGTGATTCAATGCCACAGGTATGATCTATTTCATATTTGATTATTCTTAAGTACAGCCTTGGTTATAAACCCGAGTTATATGTTGGGCGTTATGACCCGTCCGGCGGTAAACCGCCAGGGCACTTTAAACTTGTTGTATGTAGAAACAGGTTGAATAAAGCATAATTACAAATCATCGGTGTTTATTGAACCTGCCTGGCTTTGGACTATAAGTCGTCAGCATATATTTGGATTGCGCCATTGGAATTATGCGCTTATAAATCATTGGGTATATTATTCAAATAGCCAACATGGCTGGATTTTTATTATGGTTATCAATAACCAGTATTATGATTGAAGTTTTCAAAGTCGCTTTAGCGCAATGTCTATTATTTTATCAAAGGATATGATTTATTCTACAATGGAAAGAATAGTCCCGAGTTGCTGCAGGCTTACAACCCGGCACTTGGGGGCTACATTATTCAAATCAAGATTACATGCAAGTCTCATGTCGCTGCAAGCATGCATCATGACACTTGGGGGCTAATGCAAAGTCATTTTTTACTAGTCTTATTGAAGACCCGACTCATCATATTATAATGAGCCGGCCCTTGGGGGCTACCAATTGCTCCTGTCAACAATTCAAGGTACACAAGTTTTCGTCCATAATATTGAAGGATCCATTGCTCAGTTGGTAAAGCACAAAGCTCTTAACCTTGTGGACGTGGGTTCAAGCCCTACGATGGAAGCTACATTATAAGATGTTATTTTCATTGAAGTATATATCAAGTCCCGGTTCAGTATTATCTTACTAAGCCGGCCCTTGGGGGCTACACATCACTGCTAAAATCTACATAATTATATTTACAAAGTTCCTGCTCATTATTGCATAATGACCCGGACCTTGGGGTTACACCGATTGAAGTTTTTATAAGCAATTACAAGTCCCAGGTTGCTGCAAGCATGACAACCCGGCACTTGGGGGCTACATATATGGAGTATTCAGTTTATATGATGAACAAACCGGATTTCTTCAAGGTTGAAACACTTATTGGAGCAAGTCTTAAGTTATCACTATGTTCTCCTATTAAGACTTGGGGGCTACATGTATTATGCATATAAAGGAGGAACATCTTCATTTTATCAGTTTTGAGCAAATCAGGAAGATCAATTACATGACCCGGTGTCGACAACAATTATGACCCGGTGCCATCAATATTTATAAACCGACCATTTTGGTAATATTAAACCGGCAAGTTTTACATCTTCAAACCGGCTGAATACCAGATAAGTATTTCAAGACCCATATTTCTTAAACCGGCATTTTGGGAGTTGAGTCAAAGGAGTTATTCTTCACAATACTTCTCTGTGACAAACCAACATCGGCAAATTGATTATGAAGCTGGTTTGTTGATCCGGACTTCCCAGAAGGAGGAAATAACAAGGACTTAAGGGTGATCAGGTTCCGGTTTACAAGAATTCTTAACCCCGAGCATAACCTGTCAAATTTGTTCTTGTGTTTATTTTGCAGCATAAGTTTACCGTGGATAAATCCAAGCTAAACTTGGGGGCTAATGTCGGGGATATACCCCGCGGTGTAAACCGGCCGGAAGTATAACCCGGCCGGACTAGGCGTTTCATTGGTAAACTGCCAGAGGATTGGCAATTTACGTGTCTGGCAGTTCACTAGTATGACGATTCATGAGCCTGAAGACTCATTGGTGACCCGGCTGGACTTGGCGGTTTACTTGAGACCCGGTTTACACTTGGCGATTCACTGGCGACCTGCCCTGACCTGGCGGTTTACAAGCAACCCGCCGGAACATTATGACACACTTGTGACCCGGCGGACGGGTCAGATGAATGACAAGGCCCAAGGCCCAGAAGGCCGGTTTATGTTAATGGTGGGCCGGTTTAAGAGGAAAGGCATGAGGAACATTTATCTTACAAGGAGTTAAGACCTGAACTTGTATCCGGTTTGTATTAGAGATAGACTAGACCTAATCCTAATAGGACTCTACATGTAACCCGCCCCTCCAACATATATAAGGAGGGGCAGGGCTCCCCAAAAGGGACAAGATTCACAAGTTCCACAAGTTGGACAAGTTAGGTTTAGACAATAGCTCTCAAGATAGAGCACTCTTGTAACCGTGATCATCATCATCAATATCAATGAAGCGGGATGTAGGCTTTTACCTCCACCGTGAGGGGCCGAACCTGGGTAAAACATCGCGTCTCTCATCCCGCTCAACCCCTCTCAAGTTACCACATAGATGCGTTGGCCTCGCGACTAAGTCCTGACACTAAGGACATCTGCCGTGACAATTCCACGACAACCGGTAAGTATCCCGATTATTGTCACTTCGGGGTTGACGGATCATAACACATAATAGGTGACTATAGACTTGAAAGATAGATCAATAACTCACATAAATTCATGAAAACATAATAGGTTCAGATCTGAAATCATGGCACCCGGGCCCTAGTGACAAGCATTAAGCATAGCAAAGTCATAGCAACATCAATCTCAGAACATAGTGGATACTAGGGATCAAACCCTAACAAAACTAACTCTATTACATGATAAATCTCATCCAAGCCATCACCGTCCAGTAAGCCTACGATGAAATTACTCATGCACGGTGGTGAGCATCATGAAATTGCTGATGGAGGAAGGTTGATGATGACTATGGCAATGGATTCCCCTCTTCGGAGCCCCGAACGGACTCCAGATCAGCCCTCCCGAGAGAGTTTAAGGCTTGGCGGCGGCTCCGTATCATAAAACGCGATGAATCCTTCTCTCTGATTTTTTTCTCCCCGAACACGAATATATGGAGTTGGAGTTGAGGTCGGTGGAGCGTCAGGGGGGCCATGAGGCAGGGGGCGCGCCCCCACCCTCGTGGACAGGGTGTGGGCCCCTAACGTGGATTCTTCCGCCAGTATTTTTTAAATATTCCAAAAATAATCTCCGTTGATTTTCAGGTCATTCTGAGAACTTTTATTTCTGCACAAAAATAACACCATGGCAATTCTTCTGAAAACAACGTCAGTCTGGGTTAGTTCCATTCAAATCATGCAAAGAGTCCAAAACAAGGGCAAAAGTGTTTGGAAAAGTAGATACGACGGAGACGTATCAACTCCCCCAAGCTTAAACCTTTGCTTGTCCTCAAGCAATTCAGTTGATAAATTGAAAGTGATAAAGTAAAACTTTTACAAACTTTGTTTGCTCTTGTTGCTGTAAATATGTAAAGCCAGCATTCAAGTTTTCAGCAAAGATTTTGAACTAACCATATTCACAATAACATTTAGGTCTCATGTTTACTCATATCAATGGCATAATCAACTAGCGAGCAATAATAATAAATCTTGGATGACAACGCTTTCTCAAAACAATCATAATATGATATAACAAGATGGTATCTCGCTAGCCCTTTCTGAGACCACACAACATAAATGCAGGGCACTTTTAAAGATCAAGGACTGACTAGACATTGTAATTCATGGTAAAAGAGATCCAGTCAAGTCATACTCAGTGTAAACTAACAATAATACATGCAAATGACAGCGGTGCTCTCCAAATGGTGCTTTTTAATAAGAGGATGATTACTCAACATAAAAGTAAATAGATAAGCCCTTCGCAGAGGGAAGCAAGGATTTGTACAGGTGCCAGAGCTCGATTTTGAAATAGAGATGAATAATATTTTGAGCGGTATACTTTCATTGTCAACATAACAACCAAGAGATCTCGATATCTTCCATGCTACACACATTATAGGCGGTTGCCAAGCAAAATGGTAAAGTTTTATACTACCCCACCACCAACAAGCATTAATACATGGCTTGCCCGAAACAACGGGTGCCTCCAACTAAGAGCAATCCTGGGGGAGTTTTGTTTGGAATTATTTTGATTTGATTTGAGCATGGGACTGGGCATCCCGGTGATCAGCCATTTTCTCATGAGTGAGGAGCGAAGTCCACTCCTCTTGAGAATAACCCGCCTAGCATGGAGGATACAGACAACCCTAGTTGATACATCAGCTATTCGAGCATACAAAATAGAATGTTTATTTGAAGGTTTAGAGTTTGGCACATACAAAATTATTTGGAACGGCAGGTAGATATCGTATATAGGAAGGTATGGTGGACTCATATGGAATAACTTTGGGGTTTATGGAATTGGATGCACAAGCAGTATTCCCACTTAGTACAAGTGAAGGCTAGAAAGAGACTGAGAAGCGACCAGCTAGAGAGCGACAATAGTCATGAGCATGCATTAAAATTAATCAACACTGAATGCAAGCATGAGTAAGATATAAATCACCATGAACATAAATATCATGGAGGCTATGTTGATTTTGTTTCAACTACATGCGTGAACATGTGCCAAGTCAAGCCGCTCGAATCGTTCAAAGGAGGATACCACCCTATCATACCACATCACAACCATTTTGATAGCATGTTGGCACGCAAGGTAAACAATTATAAACTCCTAGCAAGTTAAGCATGTCATAAGCAACTATAATCTCTAATTGTCATTCCAAACATGTTTCACTCATAATAGGCTGAATCGGGAACGATGAACTAATCATATTTACAAAAATAAGAGGGGTCGAGTTCATACCAGCTTTTCTCATCTCAATCAGTTCATCAGATATCGTCATTATTGCCTTTCACTTGCACAACCGAATAGTGTGGATAATAATAATAGTGCATGGCATTGGACTAAGCTGGAATCTGCAAGCATGCAATTCAAGGGAGAAGACAAGGTAATATGGGCTCTTTGTTAGATCAACAATAGTGCATATGAGAGCCACTCAACATTTTCATCAAGGTCTTCTCCTCTCGACCCCCAAAGAAAAGAAATAAAACTATTTACACGGGAAAGCTCCCAGCAAGCAAAAGAAGAACGAGAAATCTTTTTGGGTTTTATTTTTAATTACAACTACTACAGGCATGGAAAGTAAACTAGATAAAAGCTACAATTATTTTTTTTCTTAAGGTTTTTCAAACACACAAGAAGAAAGCTAAAAAAAGAAAATAAACTAGCATGGATGATACAATGAAAAAGTATGAGCACCGACAACTGGCATGAGTGTGTGAACATGAATGTAATGTCGGTGAGGAATACGTACTCCCCCAAGCTTAGGCTTTTGGCCTAAGTTGGACTATGCCCACGGGTCAAAGTTGTAGTTGGGGTTGTACTAAGATGCAGCGGCAATTGCCTCATGAGCTGCATCTTGGAGGTGAGCTGCCTCCGTCCTCCTCTCATACTCGTTCGCCTCCTCCCTGGTTATAACATATCTCCCTTTTGTCTGAAAATCAAAGAAAGCAGGAGCAGGGAGAGCAACATGGACGGTGCGCCGTCTGTCAAAGATTAGTCGGTACTGGAGGAACTGATCATTCCTCTCAACAAACTGATGACGAACCATAGCATTATAATCTAGATAAGCAGGAGGCAACTCAATATCATATCCACGTATGGGTACCTCAAGAAAATTAGCTAAACGGGTTGCGTAAATTCCACCGAACAAATCTCCATTAATACTGTTATTATGCAACCCACGTGCAACAATGGCCCACAAGTTATATTGTCTATCTCCTAATACAGCACTCTTGAGAAGACTAAGATCGGGAATGCACATGTGACATGCCTCATCCTTACCGTTAATGCATCTACCTATAAAGAGAGCAAAATGTATGGCAGGGAAATGAATGCTCCTTATGGTAGCTTGCGTGATCTCCCTAGATTCCCCCACAGTTATACTAGCAAGAAAGTCTTTATATTCAGATTTGCAAGGCTCACTAGCACTACCCCACTGAGGGAGTTTACAAGCAGTATTAAAATCTTCTAAGTCCATGGTATAAGATTTATCATAAATATCAAATAGGGCCGTTTGAGAATTGCATGATGATGTAAATTTAAACCTTCTCACAAATGAATCAGTTAAATAGAGGTACTGATGGCACTTATCTGACTCGAAGCTCTAAAGATCAGCGTTATGCACATTGCTTCAAATTCCTCCTTAATTCTTGCCTGGACCATGAAACTTTCTGACGGCCATTCACAAGGCCGCACTTGAGCCTCCCTTGGTAGTTCATTGTCTGGCTCGCGTATTGCGGGCCTTGGGCCTTGCTTCCTTGAGGAACCACCTTGGTACATTTTCCTAAACATATTTCTTCCTCTGAAAAATTTCTGAAATTTTTAGTAACTCAAAAATAAAAGTGAACCAAACTCAACAAGATTGATAGCAACTACTCCTACAAGTGCCTAGAGCCTATATCATGCATTAAAACTACTCTTGACCACATAAATTTGACATGCAAGCTCAAGAATAGGGTCACCTAAGCAGCAAAAATTTGCAATGAATAAAGCACTCGAAAAAACTAATTAGACCATTGGAGAAGTCACATACCAAAGAACAATCCCCCAAAGCAGTTTTATGAATGGAGCTTTGAGCAAGGAGATCGAAAATGGCAGCAAGATGAGCAAGAACTCGGGTTTGAGCTGGTGGATGATTTTTTCTGGAGAAAGACGAAGTGTGTGGGTGCAAGGATAAGTGGAGGGGACCCACATGGGGTCCACGAGGCAGGGGCGCGCCCAGGGGGTAGGGCGCTCCCTCCACCCTCGTGGGCACATGGCTGCTCCTCCTGATGTGTTCTCAGTGCCTAAAATCCTCAAATATTCTAGAAAAAATCATATTTCATTTTCAAGGCATTTGGAGAACTTTTATTTTCAGGTATTTTTTTATTGCAAGGATAATTCAGAAAACAGACAGAAAATACTATTTTTACTTTATTTAATATAAATAACAGAAAGTAAAAAGAGGATACAGAAAGTTGTGTTTCCTAAATTCATCCATCTCATGCTCATCAAAAGGAATCCACTAACAAGGTTGATCAAGTCTTGTTAACAAACTCTTTTCGAACAACATGAAACCGGAGAATTTTTGAATAACACTAGGTTACCTCAATGGGGATATGCATGTCCCCAACAATAAGAATATCATATTTCTTCTTGACAGTAGGAAGTGGAAATTCAAAACCTCCAATAATAATCGTTGAAAATTTTCCAATAGAATTGATACTGTGGACTTGAGGTTGTTTCCTCGGAAAGTGTACCGTATGCTCATTACCATTAACATGAAAAGTGACATTGCCTTTGTTGCAATCAATAACAGCCACTGCAGTATTCAAAAAGGGTCTACCAAGGATAATCGACATACCATCGTCCTCGGGAATATCAAGAATAACAAAGTACGTTAAAATAGTAACGTTTGCAACCACAACAGGCACATCCTCACAAATGCCGACATGTATAGCAGTTGATTTATCGGCCATTTGCAAAGATATTTTAGTAGGTTTCAACTTATTCAAATCAAGTCTACGATATAAAGAGAGAGGCATAACACTAACACCAGCTCCAAGATCACATAAAGCCGTTTTAACATAGTTTCTTTTAATGGAGCATGGTTTAGTTGGTACTCCGGGATCTCCAAGTTTCTTTCGTATTCGGCAGCATCGCACTGCGGGCCAACTCGCTTGGCCATCTGGAGCAGATCGAAAGTTACGCCCCTGGCCACCAGGTCAGGTTTGGAAGCTTAAACTACACGGCCGATATCCGCGGAGACTTGATCTTTGACGGATTCGAGCCCGTGCCTTGTGCGCCATGCGGTCACGATGAGTACGATTTAGCTCTACCATCGGACCGTATTCGGGAGATCACACCGGCAGCCGCTCCGACCCTCAATTCGGAGCAAGTTTCGCCATCCGTGGACGGGTGGATAGACCCCATCACGGAGGCTGTACCCTCTGCGGCGATCGAGCCGAATATCGACCTTACCCTTCACGAGAGCCGAGTTGCCAAACTACCGGATCCTTCGCCGGCCACGAACTCCGAACCGCCTGTGCCCATTCCTATCGAATCTGATTGGGCGCCGATCATGGAGTTTACCTCCGCGGATATTTTTCAGCACTCACCGTTAGGCGACATACTAAACTCATTAAGGTCTCTTTCCTTGTCAAGAGGATCTTGGCCAAACTACGTCCGGCAGGATTGGGATGCGGATGACGAAGAAATTCACCGCCCACACACCACCCACTTAGTAGCCACTGTCGATGACTTAACCGACATGCTCGACTTCGACTCCGAAGACGTCGACGGTATGGATGATGATGCAGGAGTCGAAGAGGAACCACTGCCCACAGGGCACTGGACAGCCACCTCATCATACGATATATACATGGTGGACACACCCAAAGAAGGCAATGGCGACGAGACAACAGAGGATGACCCCTCCAAGAAGCAACCCAAGTGCCGACGTCAGTGGCGCCGCTCTAAGTCCCGCCAAAGCAAAAGCGGTGAATCGGCACCGGAGAAAATAGCACTCCGGACAGTGCCGAAGACAACAACAATCCCCTCCAGCAAGATTTAGAGCAGGAGGATGGAGGAGCCAGCCCTCCTAAGAGAGCGGCAGATGGAGAGGCAGAGGATGATAATTACATGCCCCCCTCCGAAGACGAGGCAAGCCTCGGCGATGACGAATTCGCCGTGCCAGAGGATCCTGTCGAACAAGAGCGCTTCAAGCGCAGGCTTATAACCACGACAACTAGCCTTAAGAAAAAGCAGCAGCAGCTTCAAGCTGATCAAGATCTGCTAGCTGACAGATGGACTGAAGTCCTAGCGGCCGAAGAGTATAAACTTGAACGCCCCTCCAAGAGTTACCCAAAATGCAGGTTGCTACCCCGACTGGAGGAGGAAGCACCAAAACCTACATCCCTGGCGTATGACGCGGCTGATCAGCCACCTCGTGGCCGCGACAGAGAGACATTCCAGCCAAAAGCTCAGCCCACACTCCGACGTCATTCAAATAAAAAGGCATGGGGAAATACGCTAGACCTGCGAGACGTATTGGAGGACAAAGCAAAACATGCAAGATCGATCTACGGATCACGAGGGCGCGCCACTATGCGAGACGATAATCGTCACGCCGGATACAGTAAAAGTTAGTTCGGCCGGGCCGAACACAACGGGCAAGACTCATTCGAGCTGCGTCGCGATATAGCCCAGTACAGAGGCGCCGCACACCCCTTATGCTTCACAGACGAAGTAATGGATCATCAAATCCTAGAGGGTTTCAAACCCGTAAATATAGAATTATACGACGGCACAATAGATCATGCGGTATGGATTGAGGATTTACTCCTGCACATTCACATGGCCCGCGGTGATGACCTACACGCCATCAAATACCTCCCACTCAAACTCAAAGGACCAGCTCGGCATTGGCTCAACAGCTTGCCAGCAGAGTCCATTGGCTGTTGGGAAGATCTGGAAGCCGCATTCCTCGACAACTTTCAGGGCACTTACGTGCGACCACTAGATGCCGATGACTTGAGCCACATAATTCAGCAGCCAGAGGAATCGGCCCGGCAATTCTGGACACGGTTCCTAACAAAGAAAAATCAAATCATCGACTGTCCGAATGCAGAGGCCCTAGCAGCTTTCAAGCACAACATCTGAGACGAGTGGCTAGCCCAACACCTTGGTCAGGAAGAGCCGAAATCTATGGCAGCCCTCACGACACTCATGACCCGCTTTTGTGTGGGAGAAGACAGCTGGCTGGCTTGCAGTAATAACATATCAAAGAACCATGGTACTTCGGGTACCAAGGACGGCAATGGCAGGTCACATCGCAACAAACATAAGCGCCGCATTAACAGTGACAATACCGAGGATACAACAGTCAATGCCGGATTCAAAGGCTCTAAACCCGGTCAGCGGAAAAAGCCATTCAAAAGAAGCACTCCGGGCCCGTCCAGTTTGGACTGTATACTCGATCGCTCGTGTCAAATACACGGCACCCCCGACAAGCCAGCCAACCACACCAACAGGGATTGTTGGGTGTTCAAGTAGGCCGGCAAGTTAAATGCCGAAAACAAAGATAAGGGGTCACATAGCGATGACGAGGAGGAGCCACGACAGCCGAACACCGGAGGACACAAGAGGTTCCCCCCACAAGTGCGGACGGTGAACATGATATACGCAAACCACATCCCCAAGAGGGAGTGGAAGTGTGCGCTCAGGGATGTATATGCGTTGGAGCCAGCCGCCCCCAAGTTCAACCCATGGTCCTCCTGGCCGATCACCTTCGATCGCAGGGACCACCCCAAAAGCATCCGTCATGGCGGATTCGCCGCACTGGTCCTAGACCCAATCATTGAAGGATTTCACCTCACTCGAGTCCTAATGGACAGCGGCAGCAGCCTGAACCTGCTTTATCAGGACATAGTGCGCAAAATGGGTATATACACCTCAAGGATCAAACCCACTAAAACGACCTTTAAAGGCGTCATACCAGGTGTAGAGGCCCATTGCACAGGCTCAGTAACACTGGAAGTGGTCTTTGGATCTCTGGATAACTTCCGAAGCAAAGAGTTAATCTTCGATATAGTCCTGTTCCGCAGTGGCTATCATGCACTGCTAGGGCGAACCGCATTTGCAAGATTCAATGCGGTACCACATTATGCATATCTCAAGCTCAAGATGCCAGGACCTCGAGGGGTCATCACAGTCAATGGAAACATAGAGCGCTCTCTCCGCATGAAGGAGCACACTGCAGCCCTCGCAGCAGAAGCGCAAAGCAGCCTCTTAAGGCAATCCACTAGTTTGGCGATTAAGGACCCGGACAACTTCAAGCGCGCCCGGAGTAATCGGCAACTGGACCACCTGGCACGTCCCGAGCTCGCATAGCAATGCGGCCCCCACCCCGGCCCCAGCCAAACGGTGAAATCCGTGCCACACGTACATAATTACGCATTAAAAATACCATGGGCACAGGCGGGGAGGGGGGCACAACTACGACACGCCCCAATACACAGCTTAAACCGCACTAGGGGCTTCCCGCTTTGTTATTTTTCTCTTTCAGGACTTTAATCTCGGGAAACCCTGTTCGGCAGCATGATTGCCAAACACATGATGCAGCAACCAAGGAGGCAGAAAGCTACGTCACACCACGGAACTCCCAGGTGGATTACGATAACGAGTGAAATATTTGCTTTAATACTACTCCTCAGCTTGCCATTGGAAGGGACATGTCAAACAGTCCTACTTTTTGCTTCTCGCACTACTTGTATCATCCTGCTTTAACGCACCTTTTTGAATAAAAAATGCATAGCATTAAGACTATTATTGCATTCTTCCTTTATATATATATATATATATATATATATATATATATATATATATATGTTCATTCATGACATCCAGCACCCGTACACTCTGGTACGGCCAATACGCTAGGGGCTTAAGCATACCCCATAATACGGCGTGAGAAGTCCGAACACTTTCGACAATGCGGCACCCCGAACTTATAGCATTATATGCATCAACTCCGAATCATGTCTTGGGTCAATAGTTGGGTTTGCCCGGCTCCCATGTTTTGGTACCATACATTCCGCTATATCGGCTAAGGTAGCACTAGGAGAACTACTGCGATTGTGCCGCGGTTTAGCTGGGCTAAGCACCTCAGTAGAGAAAGTTAAAACTGACTGTCATGATAAGGCGAGAGACTGGTCGCTATTCAAGAGGTTTCGAGTCCCTAAAGGCTTATGCCGCTTAGAGCGAGGAGCCGGCCCTGTCCGGCTTAAGGCGTGTATCGCGCCCCGAATTCGGCCTTCCGAATACTAGGGTGTGGGAGTCCTGGATTAGGGGGTCTCCGGACAGCCGGACTATCTCCATTGGTCGGACTGCTAGACTATGAAGATACAAGATTGAAGACTTCATCTCGTGTCCGGATGGGACTCTACTTGGCATGGATGGCATGCTAGGCAATACGGATATGTATATCTCCTACTTTGTAACCGACCTTGTGTAACCCTAGCCCCTCCGGTGTCTATATAAGCCGGAGGGTTTTAGTCCGTAGGACAACATACAATCATACCATAGGCTAGCTTCTAGGGTTTAGCCTCTCTGATCTCGTGGTAGATCTACTCTTGTACCACCCATATCATCAATATTAATGAAGCAGGACGTAGGGTTTTACCTCCATCAAGAGGGCCTGAACCTGGGTAAAACATTGTGACCACTGCCTCCTGTTACCATCCGCCTTAGACACACAGTTCGGGACCCCCTACCCGAGATCCGCCGGTTTTGATACCGACATTGGTGATTTCATTGAGAGTTCCTCTGTGTCGTCGCCATTAGGCTTGATGGCTCCTACTATCATCGATAACGATGCAGTCTAGGGCGAGACTTTTCTCCCCGGACAGATCTTCGTGTTTGGCGGCTTTGCACTGCGGGCCAATTCGCTTGGCCATCTAGAATAGATTGAAAGTTACGCCCCTGGCCACCAGGTCAGGTTTGGAAGCTTAAACTACACGGCCGATATCTGTGGAGACTTGATCTTTGACGGATTCGAGCCTTTGCCTTGTGCGGCACACGGTCACGATGAGTACGATTTAGCTCTACCATCGGACAGTGCTCAGGAGATTGCACAGGCAGCCGCTCCGACCCTCAATTCAGAGCCAGTTGCGCCGTCCATGGACGGGTGGATGGACCTCGCCACGGAGGCCTTACCCTCAGCGGCGATTGAGACAAACATCGACCTTACCTTGCACAAGAGCCGTGTTGTTAAACTGCCGGATCCTTCTCCGGCCACGGACTCCAAACCGCCTGCGCCCGTTCCTATCGAATCCGATTGGGCGCCGATCATGGAGTTTACCTCCATGGATATTTTTCAGCACTCGCCCTTTGGTGACATACTGAACTCATTAAGGTATCTCTCCTTGTCAGGAGGATCCTAGCCGAACTATGTCCGGCAGGACTGGGATGCGGACGACGAAGAAATTCGCGGCCCACCCACCACCCACTTAGTAGCCACTGTCGATGACTTAACCGACATGCTCGACTTCGACGGTATGGACGATGATGCGGGAGACGAAGAGGAACCACTGCCCACAGGGCACTGGACAACCACCTCATCATACGATATATACATGGTGGATACACCCAAAGAAGGCAATGGCGATGAGATAGCGGAGGATGACCCCTCCAAGAAGCAACCCAAGCGCCGACGTCAGCGGCGCCGCTCTAAGTCCTGCCAAAGCAAAAGTGGTAATACCGGCACAGGAGATAATAATACTCCGGATAGTGCCGAAGACAACAACAATCCCCTCCAGCAAGATTTAGAGCAGGAGGATGGCGGAGCCAGCCCTCCTGAGAGAGCGGCAGATGGAGAGGTGGAGGATGATAATTACATGCCCCCCTCCGAAGACGAGGCAAGCCTCGACGACGACGAATTCGCCATTGCAGAGGATCCCGTCAAACAAGAGCGCTTCAAACGCCGGCTTATAGCCACGGAAAATAGCCTTAAGAAAAAGCAGCAGCAGCTTCAAGCTGATCTGGATCTGCTAGCTGACAGATGGACTGAAGTCCTCGCGGCCGAGGAATATAAACTCGAGCGCCCCTCCAAGAGTTACCCAAAGTGCAGGTTGCTACCCCGACAGGAGGAAGAAGCGTATGACGCAGCTGATTGGCCACCTCGTGGCCGCGATAGAGAAGCATTCCAGCCAAAAACTCAGCCTGCACCCTGATATGTCTCCAACGTATCTATAATTTTTGATTGCTCCATGCTATATTATCTACTGTTTTGGGAAATATTGGGCTTTATTTTCCACTTTTATATTATTTTTGGGACTAACCTATTAACCGGAGGCCCAGCCTAGATTTGTTATTTTATGCCTATTTCAGAGTTTCGAAGAAAAGGAATATCAGATGGAGTCGAAACGGAACGAAATCAACTGCAGAAGTTATTTTTCGAAGGAAACACACCTGATGGACTTGGACCCCATGTCAAAAGATACAGGAGCTGCCCATGAGGGTGGGGGGCGCGCCCACCCCCCTAGGGCGCGCCCCCCTGTCTCGTGGGGCCCCCGAGGCTCCCCTGACGTACGTCCTGCATCCATATATACTTACGTGACCTAAAACTTCCAGAATGCAACATAGATCGGGAGTTCCGCCGCCAGAAGCCTCCGTAGCCACCGAAAACCAATCTAGACCCGTTCCGGCACCCTGCCGGAGGGGGCAATCCTTCTCCGGTGGCCATCTTCATCATCCCGGCGCTCTCCATGACGAGGAGGGAGTAGTTTTCCCTCGGGGCTGAGGGTATTGTCACATCCCTAGTTCCAGTATGCTCTGAGCTAGCTAGTCATGTGTTGCATCATGTTTAAATTCAAATGAAATTTGAATTGAGGAATTTTCAAAGCCTCAGAAACCTTTTAAAAATGATCAACATTAAAATCTTCTCAAAGAAGCCCAAGAAATGTTCTTGTTAAACCTTGAAAAATATTGGCAAGAATAAAATTCATACCAATATTTTTGGAGGCTTTAAAATAATTATTTTGGGCCTTTGAATTAAATTAATAACATATTTGAGTTGGACTTATTTCTGTTATATAAGAGATAAAGTTCAAATAATTTTTCTAAGTTTGCATGTGGCCTTGGACAAGTTTCCTGAGCTCACATAAAAATTTACAGAAAGTTATAATTGATTTGATGCTTCAAATCAAATCAAACAAATTACAAAAAATAGAAAAACAGAAACAAATAAAAGAGGGAAGGCCACTAGGCCACTTACCTGAACCTACCTGGCCACTTACCTGGCAGCCCAAGTAGGCGGCCCAGCCCACCAACACCTTGCCGTCGTCTTCCTCCCCTCGCCCCGAAGTAGCTGCGTGCCAGCAGCAGCGCACACAGGAGCTCCACCTCCTGCTTGCCACGGAGGCGCCCCCGAGCCCATCCGACGCGCCTGGAGAAGCCCCGCGGACATCCTCCCTCACTCCCCCATCTCTCTGGTCTCTCCCTCACCCCCTAGCTCCTCCCCGAGCTCCATCCGAGAGCAACCGCCGGCCGCCGTCTCGCGTACGCGCAGTCACAGCCGTCCCCTCGCCTCTCCAAGCTGTCCACGAGCTCCGCCTCATCTGCCTCTTCCTCCTCGACGATCCGCCCGGCCTCGGACGCGCTGCTTCGTCGCCACCATCGCCATTTCCGTCGCCAACCACCGATGCACCTCGCCGGTCGATTCGCCACTACCAGTGAGCCCCCGAGCCCGCCGACCACCCCTGCAGACCCGCCGTGAGCCCCTCTTCCTTTCCCCTCTACTCTCATGCCCACGCTCGTCCCCTAGCTCCATTCCCACCATGGCCGAAAGATTCTCGCCGCTGGCCATGGCGTAGCTATGGCCACAGCCGCGCAAGCTCACCACAGAGCGCGTCACCGTGCTCAGCACATCACCTGGAGGCCGTAGCGCCCGGCCGTTCGCTCTATCGTGCACCACAGCCCCATTCCCAACCTTGCCCGAGCTCCGGCCGCCGCGCAAGTTGCCGCGGCCGTCGACCTAGGCCACCGAAGCTGCTATTGCGTGCACCACATGACGCGGACGAGCCTCCTTGTCGCATAGACGCACTTCACCGCCCATATGGTCGCCGGAAAACAAAACCCGAGCATTGCCGCCGTCTCTGGACGTCGCCGGCGGCTTAACTCCGGTCGTGCCGACGTGGCACCCTTATTAGTGGCTAATGACGTACTAACCAACCCCCTAGTTACATTGACAGCCACGCCCCACTGCCTAACTAATCGACTAACAATAATAGATTAAGGTTAATCTAATTGCAGCGGGCCCACGCATCAGCTTTGACTATGCTGACGTGTACGTTGACCCGGACCCACTGGTCAGCCTATGACCCTGCCCTATTACACTGACGTGCGGGTCCCACTTGTCATGTTTGACCTGGACCACCTCTGTTGACTTGCTGATGTCACACCGACGTCATGCTTACGCAGTAAATGTTTTCTAGAATTAAAATAAATCAGAAATGATTTATAAATTTCAGAAAATACCCAAAACTTCTAAAAATCATAGAAATTCAACCGTAACTCCAAATAAGATAAATTATATATGAAAAATGATCAGAAAAATCTAATCTATCCATCTATACCATTTTCATGCATGTTTGAACAACTTAAAGTTGCTGTATAAGACAATTTGAATTAATGGCATTTGAAATGTCTTACATGGAGTTTGAATTTGAACCTTGGGTTCAAACCAACTTCATTTAAATCATTGCTAGCTGCATTAGCTCAACTCACATCATATTGCCATGTCATGATCATGCATCATATTATCGCATTGCATTGATTGTGTTCTTTCTCTGTTGCCCATGACTGTCCCCTCTCAGTAGACGATGTTTCCGACGATGTGATCGATGACACCGATGAAGAGCTATACTATCTTCAGAAGTGCGAGGCAAGCAAAACCCCCTTGTTCATTCTGATACAATCCCACTCTCTCGCTCCTGCTCTCTTTTACTGCATTAGGACAACATCGTTTCAATTGTTACATGCTGCGATAGCTGAACCCCTTTCCTCTACATGACCTGTCATTGCCACAGTAAATAGATGAAACCCACTAGCATGAGTAGGAGTTGTTTGAGCCCTGATGTGCCTACTCATTCTTGCTTGTTTGTCATGCCTGCTACTGCTTAGAGTTGAGTCAGGTCTGATTCATCGGGGATGAATTGGAATGGTGTTAAACATGTCCTACTGTGTGTGAGCTAAGTGTGTGAACATGATTTGGTAAAGGTAGCGGTGAGACGCCATGTAGGAGTACATGGTGGGTTGTCTCATTGCAGCCGTCCTCAGGAACTGAGTTTTGTGTTTGTGATCCATGAACAGTTACTACCACACATTGGGTTTTGGTAACTCGGCCCCTCTCGGCTTATTAATCAACTCGACATTTGTCCAGGAGTTGCAATTAGTTTCTGGTGTTTGTAGGTAGTGTTAGTAGTCTACCAAGTGGCACCCGGTACAGGTGGGCTTGGGACAGACTAGGCACAGTGGCACGGTGTATCAAGTGGCACCCGGATGGTGGGCTTGGGAACCCTGCTCACATCTTTTGGGGCCGTGAGCGACACCCCGGCCGGATCTCCTTGCGGATGGAACCCGAATAGGCGATAAACCTGGACTAGAGACTTGTCGGTTAGTCAGGTCGTGGCCGACACCCTCGCCCGGCTTCCGCTTGAAGGTTGCCGAGGTACATGACGTGTATAGGGCGATAAGTGGCGAGAGCGTGTGTGAAGAAGTACACCCCTGCAGGGTTATCATTATCTATTCGAATAGCCGGATTCCTCGGATATGGAAACTTGGACCCCTTGCATAGTTCATAGACAAGTGAAAGTGGATACTCTAAAACTCGCAAGATAAGCGTGAGTGCTATGGATGGCGTTCTCGCAGGGAGACGGGAGCGGATCCATAGTGGTGTATTGGTATGGTGAATTTGTGGACTCGTGTGCGCCACCTCAAAAGAGTTACTTGCAGTCGTAGTTCAGGATAGCCACCGAGTCAAAGCTAGCTTGCTGCAGTTAAACTCCACCACCCCCTTTGTTGATACCGATGCATATGTAGATAGTTCTGATGTAAGTCTTGCTGGGTACATTTGTACTCACATTGCTTAATTTATGTTTTTGGAGATAGACTTCAGTCTCGCTAGTAGTTCCGTGTGGACTTTGATGTTTAGCTTGATACCTCAGCTACGATCTTGTCTCCTCGGTAGGGTCTGGTAGATAGTCAGGCTTCTCAGTCTTCTTCATTTGTAGTTGTCTGTACTCAGACAAGTTAAGCTTCCGCATGTGCTTGTTGCTTGTATGCTCTGTATGTTGGGTCATGAGACCCATGTTTGTAATATCTCGCTCCTCGAAGCCTAATGAATAAATACTTGAGTCGTAGAGTTATGTTGTGACGCCATGTTGTATTGCACATATTGAGCATATTGTGTGTATGATTGAAATGCTTGGTATGTGTGGGATCCGACAATCTAGTTGTTTATCCTTGGCAGCCTCTCTTATGGGGAAATGTAGTCTAGTTCTCCTTGATCCATAGTAGTCCGCTACAGCCCGGTTCACCGGAGTCCTGCTAGCCCAGCACTACTGCTCAGGACACTTGACTGGCCGGCATGTGTTTCACTTTGTTCCTATGTCTGTCCCTTCAGGGAAATGTCACGCGGTGACATCCGGAGTCCTGCCTAGCCTGCTACAGCCTAGGTTCCCCGGAGTCTTGTTAGCCCAGTGCTACAGCCCGGATTCACACGCTGTTGACCGACATGCTCGATGTGATTCATGTATGCTTGTCCCCATAGGTTTGTGCCGCTTTGGGTCCACGACTAGCCATGTCGGCCCGGGTTCTCTGTCATATGGATGCTAGCGACACTATCATATATGTGAGCCAAAAGGCGCAAACGGTCCCGGGCCATGGTAAGGCGACACCTGTGGGAATACCGTGCGTGAGGCCGCAAAGTGATATGAGGTGTTACCGGCTAGATCGATGTGACTTGGAATCGGGGTCCTGACAGTATGTACCAGTAGCTATGTGTTTGATCTCTCTCTCTCTCGTGTTCTTGAGATGATACGATCTTGATGTATCACAAGCTTTGCATTATATTTGGATCCTATGATGTTTCTTCCCCCCCTCTTCTCTTGTAATGAATCGGGTTTCCCCTTTGAAGTAATCTTATCGGATTGAGTCTTTAAAGACTTGAGAACACTTGATGTATGTATTGCCGTGGATATCTGTGGTGACAATGGGATACCACGTGCCACTTGATGTATGTTAAGGTGACCAACTTGCGGGTTTCGTGACATTGGGAACCTATGCATAGGGGTTGGCACACGTTTTCGTCGTGATTCTCCGGTAGAACTTTGGGGCACTCTTTGAGGTCCTTTGTGTTGGTTGAATAGATGAACTGAGATTGTGTGATGCATATCGTATAATCATACCCACGAATACTTGAGGTGACATTGGAGTATCTAGGTGACATTAGGGTTTTGATTGATTTGTGTCTTAAGGTGATATTCTAGTATGAACTCTAGGGCTGTTTGTGACACTTATAGGAATAGCCCACCGGATTGATTGGAAAGAATAACTTTGACGTGGTTTCGTACCCTACCATAATCTCTTCGTTCGTTCTCCACTATTAGTGACTTTGGAGTGACTCTTTGTTGCATGTTGAGGGATAGTTATGTGATCCAATTATGTTAGTATTGTTGAGGGAACTTACACTAGCGAAAGTATGAACCCTAGGCCTTGTTTACCATCATTGCAATACCGTTTACGCTCACTTTTATCACTTGCGACCTTCCCGTTTTTATAATTTCGGATTACAAATACCTTTATCTACTATCCATATACCACTTGTTTCACCATCTCTTTGTTGAACTAGTGCACCTATACAATTTACCATTGTATTGGGTGTGTCGGGGACACAAGAGACTCTTTGTTATTTGGTTGCAGGGTTGCTTGAGAGAGACCCTCTTCATCCTACGCCTCCTACGGATTGATAAACCTTAGGTCATCCACTTGAGGGAAATTTGCTACTGTCCTAGAAACCTCTGAACTTGGAGGCCCGACAACATCTACAAGAAGAAGGTTGTGTAGTAGACATCAAGCTCTTTTCTGGCGACGCTGCCGGGGAGGTTAGCGCTTGAAGGTATATCTTTAGATCTTGCAATCGAGTCTTTTAGTTTCTTGTTTTATCACTAGTTTAGTTTATAAAAGAAAACTATAAAAAAATGTAATTGAGTTTGTCTCATACGCTTCATCTTTCTAATATCTTTTGTGAGTATGATGGAAAGGAAAATTGTGCCAAAGTGTTAGAAGAAGAATGCATTAAAATGTTTGGCATTAAATCTTTGAATGATGAGCATGATTTCAATGTTGTTAGTATGAATTCCTTGAATATCCATGATGCTAAGATATGCAAAGCCACAAGCTTGGGGAAGCTATGTTTGATGAAGATGATATTTTTTGTCCCCCAAGTTTTGATGAGAAAATTTACTATGATGAAAGCATGCCTCCTATTTATGATGATTATATTTATGAAAGTGGATTTGGAGAGGTCATGACTTTATTTTGTGATGAATCCACTATTCCAGAAGAGGCTCCAATTGATTATGAGAACAAAGTTGCTATCTATGATGATTATTGTGATGACTTGTATGCTATAAAGAATAATGATATCCATGAAACTTGTCATCATGATTTTAGTTTTCAATTGGATTATGCCTCACATGATAATTATTTTGTTGAGCTTGCTCCCACTACTATTCATGAGAAAAAATTTGCTTATGCGGAGAGTAATAAAATTTCTATGCTTGTAGATCATGAAAAGAATGCTTTAGGTGCTGGTTATATTGTTAAATTAATTCATGATGTTACTGGAAATTATTATGAGGGAGTAATATATGCTTGTATGAATTGCAATAATATCAAGTTTCCTCTCTATGTGCTTAAAGTTTTGAAGTTATGCTTGTTTTACCTTCCTATGCAAGTTGATTATTGCTCCCATAAGTTGTTTGCTCACAAAATCCCAATGCATAGGAAGTGGGTTAGACTTAAATGTGCTATTCATATTCTTCATGATGCTCTCTTTATGTTACAATTCTTATCTTTTATGTGAGCATCATTGAAATCATCATGCCTAGCTAGGGGCATTAAACGATAGCGCTTGTTGGGAGGCAACCCAACTTTATTTTTGTTCCTTGCTTTTTGTTCCTGTTCAGTAATAAATAATTCATCTAGCCTCTGTTTATATGTGTTTTTATTCTTTTAATTAGTGTTTGTGCCAAGTAGAACCTTTGGGAAGACTTTGGGAAAGTCTTGTTGATCATGCTGTGAAAAACAGAAACTTTAGCGCTCACGAGAATTGCTGCCATTTTTATTTGGAGAGTGCTATTTAGTTAATTATTTTTGCAGATGATTAACAGATAAATTCCTCAGGTCCAGAAATTTATTTGAGAATTTTATGAGTTCCAGAAGTATACGTTTGATCCAGATTACTACAGACTGTTTTGTTTTTGACAGATTCTGTTTTTCATGTGTTGTTTGCTTATTTTGATGAATCTATGGCTAGTAAAATAGTTTATAAACCATAGAGAAGTTGGAATACAGTAGGTTTAACACCAATATAAATAAAGAATGAGTTCATTACAGTACCTTGAAGTGGTGATTCATTTTCTTATACTAACGGAGCTCACGAGTTTTCTACTTTAAGTTTTGTGTTGTGAAGTTTTCAAGTTTTGGGTAAGGATTCGATGGACTATGGAATAAGGAGTGGCAAGAGCCTAAGATTGGGGATGCCCAAGGCACCCCAAGGTAATATTCAAGGATATCCAAGAGCCTAAGCTTGGGGATGCCCCAGAAGGCATCCCCCCTTTCGTCTTCGTTCTTCGGTAACTTTACTTGGAGCTATATTTTTATTCGCCACATGATATGTGTTTTGCTTGGAGCGTCAATTTATTTTGTTAGGATTTTCTTGCTGTTATTTAGAAAAATGTTTTGCATCTTTTATTTCAATAAAAGTGGCATTAATAGTCTTTACTATGCCTATGTTACAAGTATACATGTTGCTGTTTGAAAACAGAAAGTTTACCGCTGTTGCAATAATTCCCTAGAAAAGTCAGAATGTGATAAAATGTTGAAACCTTTTGCATATTAATCTCTGATAAATTTAATACAGTGGGAACTTTATTTCATAATTTTTGGAGCTAGGGAAGTATGGATGTTGCAGCATTCTTTACAGACTATCCTGTTTAGGCAGATTGCTGCTATGTTTGCATTGTTTGCATATGTTTGCTTCTTTAATGATTCTATTTGAGGATAGGACTATTAAATATGCAGAGACATTTAGTATTCAATTTTTAGTAATAATTTTAGTGGTTTGCTACAGTAGAGTATGATAAGGTTTTTGCAATGGTTTATACTAACTTATCTCACGAGTCCTTGTTGAGTTTTGTGTGGATGGAGCTTTTGAGATTTAGGGAGACCGTGATATGAGAGGAATTAAGGAGACACAAAAGCTCAAGCTTGAGGATGCCCAAGTCATCCCAAGATAATATTTCAAGAAGTATCAAGCATCTAAGCTTGGGGATGCCCCGGTTGGCATCCCACCTTTCTTCAACAATTATCGGTTAGTATCGGTTGATCCTAAGTTTTCGCTTCTTCACATGATGTTTGCCATTCTTAGAATGTCATTTTATTTTGCTTTGCTTGCTGTTTGAATAGAATACCAAGATCTGAGATTATTAAATGTTAGAGAGTCTTCACATAGTTGCATAATTATTCAACTACTCATTGATCTTCACTTATATCTTTCGGAGTAGTTTGTCATTTGCTCTAGTGCTTCACTTATATCTTTTAGAGCATGGTGGTAGTTTTATTTTGAATAAATAGATGAACTCTCATGATTCACTTAGATTATTTTGAGAGTCTTAATAGCATGGTAATTTTCTTAAAATCCTAATATGCTAGGTATTCAAGAATAATAAAATTCTCTTATGAGTGTGTTGAATACTATGAGAAGTTTGATACTTGATAATTGTTTTGAGATATGGAGATGGTGATATTAGAGTCATGCTAGTTGACTAGTTGTGGATTTGATAAATACTTGTGTTGAAGCTTGTGGTTCCCGTAGCATGCACGTATGGTGAACCGTTATGTGGTGAAGTCGGAGCATGATTTATTTATTGATTGCCTTCCTTATGAGTGGAGGTCGGGGATGAGCGATGGTCTTTTCCTACCAATCCAGCCCCCTAGGAGCATGCGCGTAGTACTTTGTTTCGATAACTAATAGATTTTTGTGATAAGTATATGAGTTCTTTATGACTAATGTTGAGTCCATGGATTATACGCACTCCCACCCTTCCACCCTTGCTAGCCTCTCTAATACCGCGCAACTTTCGCCGGTATCATACACCTACCATATACCTTCCTCAAAACAGCCACCATACCTACCTATCATGGCATTTACATAGCCATTCCGAGATATATTGCCATGCAACTTTCCACCATCTAGTTTATCATGACACATTCATCATTGTCATATTGCTAGCATGATCATGTAGTTTACATAGTATTTGTGGCAAAGCCACCATTCATAATTCTTTCATACATGTCACTCTTGATTCATTGCATATCCCGGTACACCGCCGGGGGCATTCATATAGAGTCATCTTTGTTCTAGTATCGAGTTGTATCATCGAGTTGTAAATAAATAGAAGTGTGATGATCATCATTCAATAGAGCATTGTCCCAAAAAAGGCCAAATAAAAAAAGGAAAGGCCAAATAAAAAAAAGGCCAAACAAATAAATAAAAAATAAAAAAATAAAAGGGACAATTCTACTATCCTTTTTGCACACTTGTGCTTCAAAGTAGCACCATGATCTTCATGATAGAGGGTCTCCTATGTTATCACTTTCATATACTTGTGGGAATCTTTCATTATAGAACTTGGCTTGTATATTCCACTGATGGGCTTCCTCAAAATGCCCTACGTCTTCGTGAGCAAGCAAGTTGGATGCACACCCACTAGTTTCTTTTGTTGACCTTTCATATATTTATAGCTCTAGTGCATCCATTGCATGGCAATCCCTACTCACTCACATTGATATCTATTGATGGGCATCTCCATAGCCCATTGATACGCCTAGTTGATGTGAGACTATATTCTCCCTTTTTTACTCTCCACAACCACCATTCTATTCCACCTATAGTGTTATGTCCATGGCTCACGCTCATGTATTGCGTGAAGATTGAAAAAGTTTGAGAACATCAAAAGTATGAAACAATTGCTTGGCTTGTCATCGGGGTTGTGGATGATTTAAATATTTTGTGTGGTGAAGATGGAGCATAGCCACACTATATGATTTTGTAGGGATAGCTCTCTTTGGCCATGTTATTTTGAGAAGACATGATTGCTTAGTCAGTATGCTTGAAGTATTATTGTTTTTATGTCAATATTAAACTTTTGTCTTGAATCTTATGGATCTGAATATTCATATCACAAGTAAGAAGAATTACATTGAAATTATGCCAACTAGCATTCCACATCAAAAATTATCTTTTTATCATTTACCTACTCGAGGACGAGCAGGAATTAAGCTTGGGGATGTGTCGGTGTCAAAACCGGCAGATCTCGGGTAGGGGGTCCCGAACTGTGCGTCAAGGCCGGATGGTAACAGGAGACAAGGGACATGATGTTTTTTACCCAGGTTCGGGCCCTCTCGATGGAGGTAATACCCTACTCTTGCTTGATTAATATTGATGATATGGGTAGTACAAGAGTAGATCTACCACGAGATCAAGGAGGCTAAACCCTAGAAGCTAGCCTATGGTATGATTGTTGTATATGGAGTTGATTGCCTACGGACTACAACCCTTTGGTTTATATAGACACCGGATAGGGTTAGGGTTACATGGAGTCGGTTACAATGGTAGGAGATCTTTAATATCCGCATCGCCAAGCTTGCCTTCCACACCAAGGAAAGTCCCATCCGGACACAGGTAGAAGTCTTCAATCTTGTATCTTCATAGTCCAGGAGTCCGGCTGAAGGTATAGTCCGGCTACCCAAACACCCCCTAATCCAGGACTCCCTCGGTAGCCCCTGAACCAGGCTTCAATGACGACGAGTCCGGCGCGCAAATTGTCTTCGGCATTGCAAGGCGGGTTCCTCCTCCAAGTCCTTCATAGAAGATTGTAAACGCCAAGAGTAGTGTCCGGCTCTGTAAAATAAGCTTCCACATATTGCCATAGAGAGCATAATATTAACACAAATCCAATCTGCTGACGTATTTTGTAGTGCGTCATCACACTACAGCCAAGTCCTTCCCTCGAATCGTTTTCACTTTTCCACCTCAGCATGTTTTGCGAGGCGGTTTCCTTGGCACGTCTTGTCAAAGCAGAGATCGTGTGCCCCCCTTTTACGGGATTCTCATCAATACGGACGTGGGTAACCCAATCGTGCCCGTTAGCATGTTTTCTTGATTCAAGGCAAGTCCCAAACGGTTACGGGGAGGGCTCCTGGTATTCAACCTCTTATAAAGAGACCAGGGCCTTACTCCTTTTCTCCAATCCAAAACAAGTTCACCCGTCGCCTCGAGTTCCAACACCCTAGGCTCCAGATTCCGGGTGCCTCAGACCTTCGACAATGTCCGGTTCCAACCTTCAAGGCCGATGGATGCCCTCCTCCGTCATGGAGGAGGACGTGCTAAAGTTGAGAGAGGCTAAGTTCTTGACCACCGAAATTCCGCACAGGTTGCCTGCTCAAAGGCAGGCTATCCCCAGTCCCCAGCCCGGCGAGAGCGTAGTGTTCGTGTCTCATTTCCTTCGGGGGTTAGGCTTCCTGATGGATCCCTTTGTGAGGGGACTGCTGTTTTATTACGGGCTGGAATTCCACGACTTAGCTCCGGAGTCCATCCTCCATATCTCCTTGTTTATCGTTGTATGTGAAGCGTTCCTCCGTGTTACCCTCACTTCGGATTATGGCTCAGGACTTTCAAAGTGGAGCCGAAGATGATCAAGGGACGGCACGCGAGTGCGGAGGTGCTATTATAAGCAAAAATGCTGATGCTCCATGGCCCGAGGGCTCTTTTCAAGAGGAGCTGGGCTTGTGGCAACGAGAGTGGTTTTATATCACCACTCCCCGGAGCGCCAAGTGGGTGGCGCTTCCTGCCTTTCGCTCGGGTCCCCCACCACGGCTAGCGTCATGGGTTAACAAAGGGTTAGATTGGGGTTTGCCCAAAGACGTGCCCTTGTTACAGGGCTGAATTAAGGATCTCTTGGAAGGAGACCTCAGCTTGGTCGAGGTGATGCAGGTCATGCTGATTCGCCGAATATTTCCCGGCAAACGTCGCCCCCTTCGCCCGTGGGAGTTTAATCTAGAGGGACCGCGAGCTCCCCAGAACTTTATGGGCGCAACGCCTGCGGAGATGTATATACTGTTCTTCGGATCACAAGAGATGTGTCCGGATTTAACCGAGGACGCAGGCCTAAGCTGCAATCGCCTGGATACTCAAGTAAGCAACCTTGTGCCCGGACCTTCTATCCGTATAATTGTCATAAACTTGCCCCTAAAAGAGCTGTCCTTTTAAACAGGAGTGGATAGCGAAGGCGAAGCTGATCAGGTGTCCGGCTCCCCTTCCTGAAACCAGGCCGGATCCCGTGCTGGTCAGGATGCTGGAGATAATGCCTTTGGAGGGGGAGGACAAGGAAGCTATGGCCTCCTCGAAGGAGGCTGCTCCGAAGGGAGGAACCGACAATTCCTCTCCTAAGGGGAAGAAGAGAGCCGCCTCTGATGACCCGGAAACCATGGCCTCGAAGCGGGGGAGAAAATCCTCGTCAGAGGGTCCGACGCCGGGGAGTTCCTCGGTCGGACTACGCCCTCAAGGGGATCAGCCCTCCAGCGAGCCGTAAGTGGAGAAAGATTTTCCTTTTGAGGGATGAGGAAAATCCTTGATTTATATCTGAGAAGATTAACCAAACCTTTACCTTGTAGCTCGGACCTCAGCCCTTCTCAGCAGAGCTCGTCTTCGGGGGATTTCCTTCCGGAGATGATGGAGAGCGGGACGCCTCCCCCTGCCATGCCGCCTAGCGAGGCGGGTGACCCTGAGGTGTCGTCGCGGAGGGTTTCTCCGAATCCGGTAGGGGTGGAAGGTAGCTATGTGGCCCCCCAAGGTTCTCTGCGTCCGGCCTTCGAAAGAGGTCATGGGACGAGCCCGGCACCGTCTGGTGCTCGGCCGGAGGAGCTAAAGATTTTGCTGGGGCGAGCTTCTATCTCAGAGGAGCACTGCGCATTGATGGGCATGGTGATCGAAAGGATTTCATCCGCAGAGAGCGGATTGTATGAGGCCGTCAAAAGTTTACTGACGGGTTTCGAGGTACATTAGATAATGTATACTTTTGTCAGTTGTGCATGAATAAGATGCGCCATGTGTAGATAGTAGCCCCTGAGACTCTGCGCGTCGTCAAGAAATGACGGCACGCGGAGGATCATAATCCCAGGTCTAAGCTGTCGCCTTTGAATGTAGGCGGCAGGGTGTCCGAAATCGAGCCGAACTGACGATTTGGCCGAACTAAAGCGGCAACTGGACGTAGCAGATGCCGACATCACGCTTGTCAATAGGCGGCTTGATGAGGCTCAAGGTATGTAATTCCTCGGGCAGCATCAGGTAAGAACAATTTTATGCTTGTGTCTTACGATGTGTGTGCTTGACGCAGATGGTGCGGCCGCCGTGGAGAGTCTTAGGGCAAAACTTGCTCGAGCTAGAGAACAAGCCAGCAAAAGTGATGCGGCCACCAGGAGAGCCCTTGAAGAGCTGAGAGCCGAACAGGCTGCTTATTGCCGAAGCAAGGAAGAGATGGCCGAAAAGTTAAAAAGCACTACAGACCGTTGTAGACTTCTTGAAAAAGAAAACCAGGCGAAACAGACGGACTTAGAGAAGGCCGTTGCCAATGCCAAGGACGCGCACTCTGCGATGAGAGCTGCAAAGGAGGAGCTGCGTCAGGCCGAACAGATTGCGGCTGGAAAGCCCTTTATGCTGCGAAGGAAATTTTGTGATCCGAAGTTTGCTCCGTTGGACCGGATGTGGAGTGTGGAGGATACTTATCTGGACTTGGCAGCGAGTGCTGCTGATGCGACCGAACACTTTTGAGATCAGAAAGATCGCGAAGTGGAAAAGCTTTTCTGGTCGCAGTTTCACAATCCAGAGCATCCACTGGCAGTGGATGATCGTTTGGCTCAATGGGCTGAACTGAATAGGTTGTCTGGACTCGCCATGAAGTACGTCATGGGTCACCTATGGCCGGGGGGATCAGAGCCGAAGAGTTATTTCAGTTTAGTGCAGCAATTCCTTGACGCGGTGCCGCGTATAAATGCAATGAAGAGGTCAGCATGCATAGAGGGCGCTAGGATGGCTCTTGCCCGTGTTAAGTACTGGGCAGAGATGGAGACCATTGTTGTTGCGTCCCGAGATTCGGACAAAAGCCGAGTACCCTCCGAGCACTATTTTCAGGAAGTTCTTGAAGGCGCTTGTGTAATAGAGACGCGATGCTCGAAAGATGCTATGTTATGATAGCATGTGTAATTATGAAGTAATATTTTGACAAACTGTAGTGGCCTTTTTTATACTTGTGCCTCCAAGTATTGGGAACACCTCCTGTGCGGCCGTTTTAAGATATATATATATATATATATATATACAAAATCTGAAAGATGGCAGTCGTTGGCTTCAGCCCCCACGCACATAGTGCGGGGGTGCTCGCAGAAGACGCACTTTCACACTTAACCCAACATCTTGGTCCTACAAAGGAGGTGATAGTGCAGCGGGCCAGGCAACTGGACTATAATGCTTTAACACTTTCACTTAGCCATAGGAGTTCGACAGTGAGACTATTTAGGTAGCTCCTTGGTGGCAGCTGCGCTCGTCCGAGTTCGGGGCGCGTATGTGCCTGACCGGGAAGCGGTCCTTCGTTAAAGTGGAGGAATCCGATAGATTCCAATAGGTCATCGAATGGGCTGACCAGTCTCACGCTACATCATGACAGTCAGTTTTCGGCTTTCTCTACTGAGGTGCTCACCCGGCCGAACCGGGGCACAATCGCAGTAGTTCTCCTGGTGCTACCTTAGTCGATAGAGCAGAACGTAAGGTAGCCGAACTCAGGAGCCGGGCAACCCAACATTTAACCAAAGACATGATTCAGAGCTGATGCATATAATGCCAAAACTCGCGACGCCGAACACTCCCTAAGGTGTTCGGTCTTTGTGAGTGCGGGCGAAACAACACTCTTTAAAAAAAGAAAGCCCCTAGTGTCCAGGTACGTGCAAAAATTCTGACGTGGCCACATGCCAAGACGCCAGCCTCCTCCTTGGTTATATCAGAAAAAACCAGGGGATGTCTAGCAACAAGAGACAATAAAAAAGGTT